>NW_028270186.1:53144418-53440777 GCF_037043375.1 Chiloscyllium plagiosum | reverse complement strand
CTGATTGGAGGCTTGTTGTTGACTCAATGGGCCGAATAGCCTGTTGCCACGTGGTTTGGATTCTCTGAGAAACATCAATGCTGAGGGGGAGAGGGGTTTGTGTGGACAGGCAGGAAACTGCAGGGGCTGCAATCCAAGGGAGACAGGAAGGAGGCAGGAGGGGGAAGGGCCCACTCCCTCCCCCGGGACACCCTCTCCCTCTCCCCCCCAGAACACCCTCTCCCTCTCCCCCCCGTGACACCCTCTACCCCCGTGACACCCTCTCCCCCCCGGGACACCCTCTCCCTCTCCCCCCGTGACACACACCCTCTCCCCCGTGACACCCTCTCCCTCTCCCCCGTGACACCCTCTCCCTCTCCCCCGTGACACCCTCTTTCTCTCCTTCTCCCCCCGTGACACCCTCTCCCACCCCCCCCGTGACACACTCTCCCACCCCCCCCGTGACACCCTCTCCCTCTCCCCCGTGACACCCTCTCCCTCTCCCCCGTGACACCCTCTTTCTCTCCTTCTCCCCCCGTGACACCCTCTCCCACCCCCCCCGTGACACACTCTCCCACCCCCCCCGTGACACCCTCTCCCTCTCCCCCCGTGACACCCTCTCTCCCTCTCCCCCGTGACACCCTCTCCCTCTCCCCCCCGTGACCCGCTCCCCCTCTCCCCCGTGACACCCTCTCCCTCTCCCCCCGTGACACCCTCTCCCTCTTCCCCTCCGTGACACCCTCTCCCCCTCCCCCCGTGACACCCTCTCCCTCTTCCCCTCCGTGACACCCTCTCCCACCCCCCCCGTGACACACTCTCCCACCCCCCCCGTGACACCCTCTTCCTCTCCCCCCGTGACACCCTCTTCCTCTCCCCGTGACACCCTCTCCCTCTCCCCCCGTGACACCCTCTTCCTCTCCCCCATGACACCCTCTCCCTCTCAACCCCTGACCCCCTCTCCCCCCCGTGACACCCTCTCTCTCTCCCCCCGTGACACCCTCTCCCCCTCCCCCCGTGACACCCTCTCCCCCTCCCCCCGTGACACCCTCTCTCTCTCACCTCGTGACACCCTCTCTCCCCCCGTGACACCCTCTCCCTCTGCCCCCGTGACACCCTCTCCCTCTCCTCCCCATGACACCCTCTCCCTCTCCCTCTCCCCCCCGTGACACCCTCTCCCTCTGCCCCGTGACACCCTCTCCCTCTCCTCCCCATGACACCCTCTCCCTCTCCCTCTCCCCCCGTGACACCCTCTCCCTCTCCCCCCGTGACACCCTCTCCCCCTCCCCCCGTGACACCCTCTCTCTCACCCCGTGACACCCTCTCTCTCTCCCCCATGACACCCTCTCCCTCTCCCCCCGTGACACCCTCTCCCTCTCCTCCCCATGACACCCTCTCCCTCTCACCCCCCTGACCCCCTCTCCCCCCCTGTGACACCCTCTCCCTCTCCCCCCGTGACACCCTCGCCCTCTCCCTCTCCCCCCGTGACACCCTCTCCCGTTCCCCCCGTGACACCCTCTCCCTCTCCCCCCGTGACACCCTCTCCCTCTCCCCCGTGACACCCTCTTCCTCTCCCCCGTGACACCCTCTCCCTCACACCCCCCTGACCCCCTCTCCCCGCCGTGACACCCTCTCCCTCTCCCCCCGTGACACCCTCTCCCTCTCCCCCCGTGACACCCTCGCCCTCTCCCTCTCCCCCCGTGACACCCTCTCCCGTTC
Organism: Chiloscyllium plagiosum; assembly: GCF_037043375.1. Taxonomy (NCBI): domain Eukaryota; kingdom Metazoa; phylum Chordata; class Chondrichthyes; order Orectolobiformes; family Hemiscylliidae; genus Chiloscyllium; species Chiloscyllium plagiosum. Next base: position 53,439,082 of record NW_028270186.1, on the reverse strand, counting down.
CCCCCGTGACACCCTCTCCCTCTCCCTCTCCCCCGTGACACTCTCTTCCTCTCCCCCGTGACACCCTCTCCCTCTCACCCCGTGACACCCTCTCCCCCTCCCCCCGTGACACCCTCTCCCTCTCCCCCGTGACACCCTCTCTCTCTCACCCCGTGACACCCTCTCACTCTCCTCCCCGTGACACCCTCTCCCTCTCACTCTCCCCCCCGTGACACCCTCTCCCTCTCCCCCCGTGACACCCTCTCTCTCTCTCCCCGTGACACCCTCTCCCTCTGCCCCCGTGACACCCTCTCCCCCTCCCCCCGTGACACCCTCTCTCTCTTCCCCCGTGACACCCTCTTCCTCTCCCTCTCCCCCCGTGACACCCTCTCCATCTCCCTCTCCCCCCGTAACACACTCTCCCTCTCCCTCTCCCCCGTGACAACCCTCTCCCTCTCCCCCCGTGACACCCTCGCCCTCTCCTTCTCCCCCCGTGACACCCTCGCCATCTCCCTCTCCCCCCGTGACACCCTCCCCCTCTCCCCCCGTGACACCCTCTCCCTCTCCCCCGTGACACCCTCTTCCTCTCCTTCTCCCCATGACACCCTCGCCCTTTCCCTCTCCCCCCCGTGACACCCTCTCCCTCTCCCCCCCGTGACACACTCTTCATCACTCTCTCCCCCCGTGACACCCTCTCCCTTTCCCTCTCCCCCCGTGACACCCTCTCCCTCTCCCCCCGTGACACCCTCTTCCTCTTCCTCTCCCCTCCGTGACACCCTCTTCCTCTCCCTCTCCCCTCTGTGACACCCTCTTCCTCTCTCTCTCTCCCCCCCGTGACACCCTCTCCATCTCCCTCTCGCCCGTGACACCCTCTCCCTTTCCCCCCGTGACACCCTCTTCCTCTCCTTCTCCCCGTGACACCCTCTCCCTCTCCCCCCGTGACACCCTCTCCCTCTCCCTCTCCCCCCGTGACACCCTCTCCCTCTCTCTCTCCCCACCGTGACACCCTCTCCCTCTCCCCACCGTGACACCCTCTCCCTCTCCCTCTCCACCCCGTGACACCCTCTCCCTCTCCCTCCCCCCGTGACACCCACTCCCTCTCCCCCCGTGACACCCTCTCCCTCTCCCCCTGTGACACCCTCTCCCTCTCCATCTCCCCCCCATGACACCCTCTCCCTCTCCCCACCGTGACACCCTCTCCCTCTCCCCCGTGACACCCTCTTCCTCTCCCTCCCCCCGTGACACCCTCTCCCTCTCCCCCCGTGACACCCTCTCCCCCTCCCTCTCCCCCCGTGACACACCCTCCCCCTCCCCCCGTGACACCCTCTCTCTCTCCCCCCGTGACACCCTCTCCCTCTGCCCCCGTGACACCCTCTCCCTCTCCCCCGTGACACCCTCTTCCTCTCCCTCCCCCCGTGACACCCTCTCCCTCTCCCCCCGTGACACCCTCTCCCCCTCCCTCTCCCCCCGTGACACACCCTCCCCCTCCCCCCGTGACACCCTCTCTCTCTCACCCCCGTGACACCCTCTCACTCTCCTCCCCGTGACACCCTCTTCCTCTCCCCCCGTAACACACACTCCCTCTCCCCCGTGACAACCCTCTCCCTCTCCCCCCGTGACACCCTCGCCCTCTCCCTCTCCCCCCGTGACACCCTCGCCCTCTCCCTCTCCCCCCGTGACACCCTCTCCCTCTCCCCCCGTAACACACACTCCCTCTCCCTCTCCCCCGTGACAACCCTCTCCCTCTCCCCCCGTGACACCCTCTCCCTCTCCCCGCGTGACACCCTCTCCCTCTCCCCCGTGACACCCTCTTCCTCTCCTTCTCCCCGTGACACCCTCTCCCTCTACCCCCGTGACACCCTCGCCCTCTCCCTCTCCCACCGTGACACCCTCTCCCTCTCCCTCTCCCCCCCGTGACACCCTCTTCCTCTCCCACTCCCCCCGTGACACCCTCTCCCTCTCCCCCCCGTGACACCCTCTCCCCCCGTGACACCCTCTCCCTCTCCCTCGCCCCCCCAGGACACCCTCTTCCTCTCCCTCTCCCCCCCGTGACACCCTCTCCCCCTCCCCCCGTGACACCCTCTCCCCCGTGACACCCTCTCCCTCTCCCCCCGTGACACCCTCTTCCTCTCCCTCTCCCCCCCATGACACCCACTCCCTCTCCCCCCGTGACACCCTCTCCCTCTCCCCCCCGTGACACCCTCTTCCTCTCCCTCACCCCCTATGACACCCACTCCCTCTCCCTCTCCCCCCATGACACCCTCTCCCTCTCCACCCCGTGACACCCTTTTCCTATCCCTCTCCCCCCTGTGACACCCACTCCCTCTCCTTCTCCCCCCGTGACACCCTCTCCCTCTCCCCCCCGTGACACCCTCTTCCTCTCCTTCACACCGTGACACCCTCTCCCTCTCCCTCTCCCCCCCGTGACACCCTCTCCCTCTCCCTCCCCCCGTGACACCCTCTCCCTCTCCCCCGTGACACCCTCTTCCTCTCCCCCGTGACACCCTCTCCCTCACACCCCCCTGACCCCCTCTCCCCGCCGTGACACCCTCTCCCTCTCCCCCCGTGACACCCTCTCCCTCTCCCCCCGTGACACCCTCGCCCTCTCCCTCTCCCCCCGTGACACCCTCTCCCGTTCCCCCCGTGACACCCTCTCCCTCTCCCCCCGTGACACCCTCTCCCTCTCCCCCGTGACACTCTCTTCCTCTCCCCCGTGACACCCTCTCCCTCTCACCCCGTGACACCCTCTCCCCCTCCCCCCGTGACACCCTCTCCCTCTCCCCCGTGACACCCTCTCTCTCTCACCCCGTGACACCCTCTCACTCTCCTCCCCGTGACACCCTCTCCCTCTCACTCTCCCCCCCGTGACACCCTCTCCCTCTCCCCCCGTGACACCCTCTCTCTCTCTCCCCGTGACACCCTCTCCCTCTGCCCCCGTGACACCCTCTCCCCCTCCCCCCGTGACACCCTCTCTCTCTTCCCCCGTGACACCCTCTTCCTCTCCCTCTCCCCCCGTGACACCCTCTCCATCTCCCTCTCCCCCCGTAACACACTCTCCCTCTCCCTCTCCCCCGTGACAACCCTCTCCCTCTCCCCCCGTGACACCCTCGCCCTCTCCCTCTCCCCCCGTGACACCCTCGCCATCTCCCTCTCCCCCCGTGACACCCTCCCCCTCTCCCCCCGTGACACCCTCTCCATCTCCCCCGTGACACCCTCTTCCTCTCCTTCTCCCCATGACACCCTCTCCCTCTCCCTCTCCCCCCGTGACACCCTCGCCCTTTCCCTCTCCCCCCCGTGACACCCTCTCCCTCTCCCCCCCGTGACACACTCTTCATCACTCTCTCCCCCCGTGACACCCTCTCCCTTTCCCTCTCCCCCCGTGACACCCTCTCCCTCTCCCCCCGTGACACCCTCTTCCTCTTCCTCTCCCCTCCGTGACACCCTCTTCCTCTCCCTCTCCCCTCTGTGACACCCTCTTCCTCTCTCTCTCTCTCCCCCCCGTGACACCCTCTCCATCTCCCTCTCGCCCGTGACACCCTCTCCCTTTCCCCCTGTGACACCCTCTTCCTCTCCTTCTCCCCGTGACACCCTCTCCCTCTCCCCCCGTGACACCCTCTCCCTCTCCCTCTCCACCCCGTGACACCCTCTCCCTCTCCCTCCCCCCGTGACACCCTCTCCCTCTCCCCCCCGTGACACCCTCTCCCTCTCCCCCTGTGACACCCTCTCCCTCTCCATCTCCCCCCCATGACACCCACTCCCTCTCCCCCCGTGACACCCTCTCCCTCTCCCCCTGTGACACCCTCTCCCTCTCCCTCTCCCCACCGTGACACCCTCTCCCTCTCCCCCGTGACACCCTCTTCCTCTCCCTCCCCCCGTGACACCCTCTCCCTCTCCCCCCGTGACACCCTCTCCCCCTCCCTCTCCCCCCGTGACACACCCTCCCCCTCCCCCCGTGACACCCTCTCTCTCTCCCCCCGTGACACCCTCTCCCTCTGCCCCCGTGACACCCTCTCCCTCTCCCCCCGTGACACCCTCTCCCTCTCCCCCGTGACACCCTCTTCCTCTCCCTCCCCCCGTGACACCCTCTCCCTCTCCCCCCGTGACACCCTCTCCCCCTCCCTCTCCCCCCGTGACACACCCTCCCCCTCCCCCCGTGACACCCTCTCTCTCTCACCCCGTGACACCCTCTCACTCTCCTCCCCGTGACACCCTCTTCCTCTCCCCCCGTAACACACACTCCCTCTCCCCCGTGACAACCCTCTCCCTCTCCCCCCGTGACACCCTCGCCCTCTCCCTCTCCCCCCGTGACACCCTCGCCCTCTCCCTCTCCCCCCGTGACACCCTCTCCCTCTCCCCCCGTAACACACACTCCCTCTCCCTCTCCCCCGTGACAACCCTCTCCCTCTCCCCCCGTGACACCCTCTCCCTCTCCCCGCGTGACACCCTCTCCCTCTCCCCCGTGACACCCTCTTCCTCTCCTTCTCCCCGTGACACCCTCTCCCTCTACCCCCGTGACACCCTCGCCCTCTCCCTCTCCCACCGTGACACCCTCTCCCTCTCCCTCTCTCCCCCGTGACACCCTCTTCCTCTCCCACTCCCCCCGTGACACCCTCTCCCTCTCCCCCCCGTGACACCCTCTCCCCCCGTGACACCCTCTTCCTCTCCCTCTCCCCCCCGTGACACCCTCTCCCCCTCCCCCCGTGACACCCTCTCCCCCGTGACACCCTCTCCCTCTCCCCCCGTGACACCCTCTTCCTCTCCCTCACCCCCTATGACACCCACTCCCTCTCCCTCTCCCCCCATGACACCCTCTCCCTCTCCCCCCCGTGACACCCTTTTCCTATCCCTCTCCCCCCTGTGACACCCACTCCCTCTCCTTCTCCCCCCGTGACACCCTCTCCCTCTCCCCCCCGTGACACCCTCTTCCTCTCCTTCACACCGTGACACCCTCTCCCTCTCCCTCTCCCCCCCGTGACACCCTCTCCCTCTCCCTCCCCCCGTGACACCCTCTCCCTCTCCCCCCCGTGACACCCTCTTCCTCTCCCTCTCCCCCCTGTGACACCCACTCCCTCTCCCTCTCCCCCCGTGACACCCTCTCCCCCCGTGACACCCTCTTCCTCTCCCTCTCCCCCCCTGTGACACCCACTCCCTCTCCTTCTCCCCCCGTGACACCCTCTTCCTCTCTCTCTCCCCCACGTGACACCCTCTCCCTCTACCCCACGTGACGCCCTCTCCCTCTCCCCCCGTGACACCCTCTCAACTCTCCCCCGTGTCGCCCTCTCCCTCTCCCCCGTGACACCCTCTCCCTCTCCCTCTCCCCCCGTGACACTCTCTCCCTCGCCCCCCCGTGACACCCTCTCCCTCTCCCTCTCCCCCCCGTGACACCCTCTCCCTCTCCCTCCCCCCGTGACACCCTCTCCCTCTGCCCCTGTGACACCCTCTCCCTCTCCCCCCGTGACACTCTCTCCCTCTCCCTCTCCCCCCGTAACACCCTCTCCCTCTCCCCCCGTGACACCCTCTCCCTCTCCCTCTCCCCCCCGTGACACCCTCTCCCTCTCCCTCTCCACCCGTGACACCCTCTTTCTCTTCTTCTCCCCGTGACACCCTCTCCCTCTCCCCCCGTGACACACTCTCCCTCTCCCCCCGTGACACCCTCTCCCTCTCCCCCCGTGACATCCTCTCCCTCTCCCTCTCCCTCTCCCCCCGTGACACTCTCTCCCTCTCCCCCCGTGACACCCTCTTCCTCTTCCTCTGCCCCCTGTGACACCCTCTCCCTCTCCCTCCCCCGTGACACCCTCTCCCTCTCCCCCTCTGACACCCTCTCCCTCTCCCCCCGTGACACTCTCTCCCTCTCCCTCTCCCCCCGTGACACCCTCTCCCTCTCCCCCCGTGACACCCTCTCCCTCTCCCCCCCGTGACACCCTCTCCCTCTCCCTCTTCCCCCGTGACATACTCTCTCTCTCCCCCCCATGACACCCTCTCCCTCTCCCCTCCGTGACACCCTCTCCCTCTCCCTCTCCCCCCGTGATACCCTCTCCCTCTCCCCCCGTGACACCCTCTCCCTCTCCCCCGTAACACCCTCTCCCTCTCTCCCCGTGACACCCTCTTTCTCTCCTTCTCCCCGTGACACCCTCTACCTCTCCCCCCGTGACACCCTCTCCCTCTCCCCTCCGTGACACTCTCTCCCTCTCCCTCTCCCCCCGTGACACCCTCTCCCTCTCCCCTCCGTGACACCCTCTCCCTCTCCCTCTCCCCCCGTGACACCCTCTTCCTCTCCCTCTCCTCGTGACACCCTCTCCCTCTCCCTCTCCCCCGTGACACCCTCTCCCTCTCCCCCCGTGACACCCTCTCCCTCTCCCTCTCCCCCCGTGACACCCTCTCCCTCTCCCCCCGTGACACCCTCTTCCTCTCTCTCTCCCCCCGTGACACCCTCTCCATCTCCCTCTCGCCCGTGACACCCTCTCCCTTTCCCCCCGTGACACCCTCTTCCTCTCCTTCTCCCCGTGACACTCTCTCCCTCTCCCCCCGTGACACCCTCTCCCTCTCCCTCTCACCCCGTGACACCCTCTCCCTCTCCCCCCGTGACACCCTCTCCCTCTCCCCCGTGACGCCCTGTCCCTCTCACCCCGTGACACCCTCCCCCTCTCCCTCTCCCCCCGTGACACCCTCTCCCTCTCCCCTCCGTGACACCCTCTCCCTCTCCCCCCGTGACACCCTCACCCTCTCCCTCTCCCCCCGTGACACCGTCTCCCTCTCCCTCTCCCCCGTGACGCCCTCTCCCTCTCCCCCCGTGACACCCTCTCCCTCTCCCTCTCCCCCCGTGACACCCTCTCCCTCTCACTCTCCCCCCGTGACACCCTCTCCCTCTCCCCTCCGTGACACCCTCTCCCTCTCCCTCTCCCCCCGTGACACCCTCTCCCTCTCCCCCGTGACACCCTCTTTCTCTCCTTCTCCCCATGACACCCTCTCCCTCTCCCCCCGTGACACCCTCTCCCTCTCCCCTCCGTGACACCCTCTCCCTCACCCTCTCCCCCGTGACACCCTCTCCCTCTCCCCCGTGACACCCTCTCCCTCTCCCCCCGTGACACCCTCTTCCTCTCCTTCTCCTCGTGACACCCTCTCCCTCTCCCCCGTGACACCCTCTCCCTCTCCCTCCGTGACACCCTCTCCCTCTCCCTCTCCCCCCGTGACACCCTCTCCCTCTCCCCTCCGTGACACCCTCTCCCTCTCCCTCTCCCCCCGTGACACCCTATCCCTCTCCCCCCGTGACACCCTCTCCCTCTCCCCCTGTGACACCCTCTCCCTCTCCCTCTCCCTCTCCCCCCGTGACACCCTCTCCCTTCCTCCCCCGTGACACCCTCTCGTTCGCCCCCCCGTGACACCCTCTCCCTCTCCCACCCACGAAACCCTCTCCCTCTCCCGCGTGACACCCTCTCCCTCCCCCCCTGTGACACCCTCTCCCTCTCTCTCTCTCCCCCGTGACACCCTCTCCCTCTCCCCCCATGACACCCACTCCCTCTCCCCCCCTTGACACCCTCTCCCTCTCCCCCCCTTGACTCCCTCTCCCCCCTGTAACACACTCTCCCTCTCCCCCGTTACACCCTCTCCCTCTCCCCTCCGTGACACCCTCTCCCTCTCCCTCTCCCCCGTGACACCCTCTCCCTCTCCCCCGTGACACCCTCTCCCTCTCTCTCTCCCCCCGTGACACCCTCTCCCTCTCCCCCCGTGACACCCTCTCCCTCTCCCTTTCCCCCCGTGACACCCACTCCCTCTCCCCTCCGTGACACCCTCTCCCTCTCCCTCTCCCCCCGTGACACCCTCTCCCTCTCCCCCCGTGACACCCTCTCCCTTCCTCCCCCGTGACACCCTCTCGCTCGCCCCCCCGTGACACCCTCTTCCTCTCCCACCCACGAAACCCTCTCCCTCTCCCGCGTGACACCCTCTCCCTCTCCCCCTGTGACACCCTCTCCCTCTCTCTCTCTCCCCCGTGACACCCTCTCCCTCTCCCCCCGTGACACCCTCTCCCTTTCGCCCCGTGACACCCTCTTCCTCTCCCTCTCCCCCTCACCCTGTGACACCCTCGCCCTCTCCCCCCCTTGACACCCACTCCCTCTCCCTCTCCCCCCCTTGACTCCCTCTCCCCCCCTGTAACATACTCTCCCTCTCCCCCGTTACACCCTCTCCCTCTCCCCTCCGTGACACCCTCTCCCTCTCCCTCTCCCTCTCCCCCGTGACACCCTCTCCCTCTCTCTCTCCCCCCGTAACACCCTCTTCCTCTCCTTCTCCTCGTGACACCCTCTCCCTCTCCCCCCGTGACACCCTCTCCCTCTCCCCCTGTGACACCCTCTCCCTGTCCCTCTCCCCCCGTGACACCCTCTCCCTCTCCCCCGTGACACCCTCTCCCTCTCCCCCGTGACACCCTCTTTCTCTCCTCCCCATGACACCCTCTCCCTCTCCCTTTCCCCCCGTGACACCCACTCCCTCTCCCCTCCGTGACACCCTCTCCCTCTCCCTCTCCCCCCGTGACACCCTCTCCCTCTCCCCCCGTGAAACCCTCTCCCTCTCCCCCCCTGACACCCTCTCCCTTCCTCCCCCGTGACACCCTCTCGCTCGCCCCCCCGTGACACCCTCTCCCTCTCTCTCTCTCCCCCGTGACACCCTCTCCCTCTCCCCCTGTGACACCCTCTCCCTTTCCCCCCGTGACACCCTCTTCCTCTCCCACCCATGAAACCCTCTCCCTCTCCCGCGTGACACCCTCTCCCTCTCCCCCTGTGACACCCTCTCCCTCTCTCTCTCTCCCCCGTGACACCCTCTCCCTCTCCTCCCGTGACACCCTCTCCCTTTCCCCCCGTGACACCCTCTTCCTCTCCCTCTCCCCTCTCCCCCCCTTGACACCCTCTCCCTCTCCCCCCCTTGACACCCTCTCCCTCTCCCCCCCTTGACTCCCTCTCCCCCCTGTAACACACTCTCCCTCTCCCCCGTTACACCCTCTCCCTCTCCCCCCGTGACACCCTCTCCCTCTCCCTCTCCCCCGTGACACCCTCTCCCTCTCTCTCTCCCCCCGTAACACCCTCTTCCTCTCCCCTCCGTGACACCCTCTCCCTCTCCCCCCGTGACACCCTCTCCCTCTCACCCCGTGACACCCTCTCCCTCTCTCTCTCTCCCCCATGACACCCTTTCCCTCTCCCCCGTGACACCCTCCCACTCTCACTCTCCCCCGTGACACCCTCTTCCTCTCCCTCTCACCCCGTGACACCCTCTCCCCCGTGACACCGTCTTCCTCTCCCTCTCCCCCGTGACACCCTCTCCCTCTCTCTCTCTCCCCGTGACACCCTCTCCCTCTCTACCCCGTGACACCCTCTCCCTTTCCCCTCCGTGACACCCTCTCCCTCTCCCTCCCCCCGTGACACCCTCTCCCTCTCCCCCCCATGACACCCTCTCCCTCTCCCTCCCCCCGTGACACCCTCTCCCTCTCCTTCTCCCCGTGACACCCTCTCCCTCTCCCCCGTGACACCCTCTCCCTCTCCCTCTCCCCCCCATGACACCCTCTCCCTCTCCCTCCCCCCGTGACAGCCTCTCCCTCTCCCCCGTGACACCCTCTCCCTCTCCCCCCGTGACACCCTCTCCCTCTCCCTCTCCCCCCGTGACACCCTCTCCCTCTCCCCCCCATGTCACCCTCTCCCACTCCCCTCCGTGACACCCTCTCCCTCTCCCTCTCCCTCTCCCCCCGTGACACCCTCTCCCTCTCCCCCGTAACACCCTCTCCCTCTCCCCCCATGACACCCTCTTTCTCTCCTTCTCCCCGTGACACCCTCTCCCTCTCCCCTCCGTGACACCCTCTCCCTCTCCCCCCGTGACACCCTCTTCCTCTCCTTCTCCTCGTGACACCCTCTCCCTCTCCCCCGTGACACCCTCTCCCTTCCCCTCCGTGACACCCTCTCCCTCACCCTCTCCCCCGTGACACCCTCTCCCTCTCCCCCGTGACACCCTCTCCCTCACCCTCTCCCCCGTGACACCCTCTCCCTCTCCCCGTGACACCCTCTCCCTCTCCCCCCGTGACACCCTCTTCCTCTCCTTCTCCTCGTGACACCCTCTCCCTCTCCCCCGTGACACCCTCTCCCTCTCCCCCCGTGACACCCTCTCCCTCTCCCTCTCCCCCCGTGACACCCTCTCCCTCTCCCCTCCGTGACACCCTCTCCCTCTCCCTCTCCCCCCGTGACACCCTATCCCTCTCCCCCCGTGACACCCTCTCCCTCTCCCCCTGTGACACCCTCTCCCTCTCCCTCTCCCCCCGTGACACCCTCTCACTTCCTCCCCCGTGACACCCTCTCGTTCGACCCCCGTGATACCCTCCCTCTCTCCCACCCACGAAACCCTCTCCCTCTCCCGCGTGAAACCCTCTCCCTCCCCCCCTGTGACACCCTCTCCCTCTCTCTCTCTCCCCCGTGACACCCTCTCCCTCTCCCCCCATGACACCCTCTCCCTCTCCCCCCCGTGACACCCTCTCCCTTTCCCCCCGTGACACCCTCTTCCACTGCCTCTCCCCCTCCCCCTGTGACACCCTCGCCCTCTCCCCCCCTTGACACCCACTCCCTTTCCCCCCCTTGACACCCTCTCCCTCTCCCCCCCTTGACTCCCTCTCCCCCCTGTAACACACTCTCCCTCTCCCCCGTTTCACCCTCTCCCTCTCCCCTCCGTGACACCCTCTCCCTCTCCCTCTCCCTCTCCCCCGTGACACCCTCTCCCTCTCTCTCTCCCCCCGTAACACCCTCTTCCTCTCCTTCTCCTCGTGACACCCTCTCCCTCTCCCCCCGTGACACCCTCTCCCTCTCCCCCTGTGACACCCTCTCCCTCTCCCTCTCCCCCCCGTGACACCCTCTCCCTCTCCCCCGTGACACCCTCTCCCTCACCCTCTCCCCCCGTGACACCCTCTCCATCTCCCCCCGTGACACCCTCTCCCTCTCCCCCCGTGACACCCTCTCCCTTCCTCTCCCGTGACACCCTCTCGCTCGCCCCCCCGTGACACCCTCTTCCTCTCCCACCCACGAAACCCTCTTCCTCTCCCCCCGTGACACCCTCTCCCTCTCCCTCTCACCCCGTGACACCCTCTCCCTCTCCCCCCGTGACACCCTCTCCCTCTCCCCCGTGACGCCCTCTCCCTCTCACCCCGTGACACCCTCTCCCTCTCCCTCTCCCCCCGTGACACCCTCTCCCTCTCCCCTCCGTGACACCCTCTCCCTCTCCCCCCGTGACACCCTCACCCTCTCCCCCGTGACGCCCTCTCCCTCTCCCCCCGTGACACCCTCTCCCTCTCCCTCTCCCCCTGTGACACCCTCTCCCTCTCCCCCCGTGACACCCTCTCCCTCTCCCCTCCGTGACACCCTCTCCCTCTCCCTCTCCCCCCGTGACACCCTCTCCCTCTCCTCCCGTGACACCCTCTCCCTCTCCCCCCGTGACACCCTCTCCCTCTCCCCTCCGTGACACCCTCTTCCTCTCCCTCTCCCCCCTGTGACACCCACTCCCTCTCCCTCTCTCCACGTGACACCCTCTCCCTCTCCCCCCGTGACACCCTCTTCCTCTCCCTCTCCCCCCTGTGACACCCTCTCCCTCTCCCCCCGTGACACCCTCTCCCTCTCCCCTCCGTGACACCCTCTCCCTCACCCTCTCCCCCGTGACACCCTCTCCCTCTCCCCCGTGACACCCTCTCCCTCTCCCCCCGTGACACCCTCTTCCTCTCCTTCTCCTCGTGACACCCTCTCCCTCTCCCCCCGTGACACCCTCTCCCTCTCCTCCCGTGACACCCTCTCCCTCTCCCTCTCCCCCCGTGACCCCCTCTCCCTCTCCCTCTGTGACACCCTCTCCCACTCCCTCTCCCTCTCCCCCTTGACACCCTCTCCCTTCCTCCCCCGTGACACCCTCTCGTTCGCCCCCCCGTGACACCCTCTCCCTCTCCCACCCACGAAACCCTCTCCCTCTCCCGCGTGACACCCTCTCCCTCTCTCTCTCTCCCCCGTGACACCCTCTCCCTCTCCCCCCATGACACCCTCTCCCTCTCACCCCCGTGACACCCTCTCCCCCTCCCCCTGTGACACCCTCGCCCTCTCCCCCCCTTGACACCCACTCCCTCTCCCCCTTTGACACCCTCTCCCTCTCCCCCCCTTGACTCCCTCTCCCCCCTGTAACACACTCTCCCTCTCCCCCGTTACACCCTCTCCCTCTCCCCTCCGTGACACCCTCTCCCTCTCCCCCGTGACACCCTCTCCCTCTCCCCCGTGACACCCTCTCCCTCTCTCTCTCCCCCCGTGACACCCTCTCCCTCTCCCCCCGTGACACCCTCTCCCTCTCCCTTTCCCCCCGTGACACCCACTCCCTCTCCCCTCCGTGACACCCTCTCCCTCTCCCTCTCCCTCTCCCCCCCTGACACCCTCTCCCTTCCTCCCCCGTGACACCCTCTCGCTCGCCCCCCCGTGACACCCTCTCCCTCTCTCTCTCTCCCCCGTGACACCCTCTCCCTCTCCCCCTGTGACACCCTCTCCCTTTCCCCCCGTGACACCCTCTTCCTCTCCCACCCATAAACCCTCTCCCTCTCCCGCGTGACACCCTCTCCCTCTCCCCCTGTGACACCCTCTCCCTCTCTCTCTCTCCCCCGTGACACCCTCTCCCTCTCCCCCCGTGACACCCTCTCCCTTTCCCCCCGTGACACCCTCTTCCTCTCCCTCTCCCCCCTCCCCCCCTTGACACCCTCTCCCTCTCCCCCCCTTGACTCCCTCTCCCCCCTGTAACACACTCTCCCTCTCCCTCTCCCCCCGTGACACCCTCTCCCTCTCCCTCTCCCTCTCCCCCGTGACACCCTCTCCCTCTCTCTCTCCCCCCGTAACACCCTCTTCCTCTCCTTCTCCTCGTGACACCCTCTCCCTCTCCCCCCGTGACACCCTCTCCCTCTCCCCCTGTGACACCCTCTCCCTCTCCCTCTCCCCCCGTGACACCCTCTCCCTCTCCCCTCCGTGACACCCTCTTCCTCTCCCTCTCCCCCCGTGACACCCTCTCCCTCTCCCCCCGTGACATCCTCTCCCTCTCCCCCCGTGACACCCTCTCCCTTCCTCCCCCGTGACACCCTCTCGCTCACCCCCCCCGTGACACCCTCTTCCTCTCCCCCTGTGACACCCTCTCCCTCTCCCTCTCCCCCCGTGACACCCTCTCCCTTTCCCCCTGTGACACCCTCTTCCTCTCCCTCTCCCCCTCCCCCTGTGACACCCTCGCCCTCTCCCCCACTTCACACCCACTCCCTCTCCTCCCGTGACACCCACTCCCTCTCCCCCCGTGACACCCTCTACCTCTCCCCCCTGTTACACCCTCTCCCTCTCCCTCTGCCCCCGTGACACCCTCTCCCTTTCCCCCTGTGACACCCTCTTCCTCTCCCTCTCCCCCTCCCCCTGTGACACCCTCTTCCTCTCCCCCCGTGACATCCTCTCCCTCTCCCCCCGTGACACCCTCTCCCTTCCTCCCCCGTGACACCCTCTCGCTCGCCCCCCCCGTGACACCCTCTTCCTCTCCCACCCACGAAACCCTCTCCCTCTCCCCCGTGACACCCTCTCCCTCTCCCCCTGTGACACCCTCTCCCTCTCCCTCTCCCCCCGTGACACCCTCTCCCTTTCCCCCTGTGACACCCTCTTCCTCTCCCTCTCCCCCTCCCCCTGTGACACCCTCGCCCTCTCCCCCACTTCACACCCACTCCCTCTCCTCCCGTGACACCCACTCCCTCTCCCCCCGTGACACCCTCTACCTCTCCCCCCTGTTACACCCTCTCCCTCTCCCTCTGCCCCCGTGACACCCTCTCCCTCTCCCCGTGACACCCTCTTCCTCTCCCTCTCCCCCCCGTGACACGCTCTTCCTCTCCCTCTCCCGCCTGTGACACCCTCTCCCTCTCCCCCCGTAACACCCTCTCCCTCTCCCTCTCTTCCTCGTGACACCCTCTCTCTCTCCCGCCCGTGACACCCTCTCCCTCTCACTCTCCCCCCGTGACTACCCTCTCCCTCTCCCCCCGTGACACCCTCTCCCTCTCCCTCTCCCCCCGTGACACCATCTCCCTTCCTCCCCCGTGACACCCTCTCGCTCGCCCCCCCGTGACACCCTCTTCCTCCCCCACCCACGAAACCCTCTCCCTCTCCCCCGTGACACCCTCCCACTCTCCCTCTCCCCCGTGACACCCTCTTCCTCTCCCTCTCACCCCGTGACACCCTCTCCCTCGTGACACCGTCTTCCTCTCCCTCTCCCCCCGTGACACCCTCTCCCTCTCCCTCTCCCCCCGTGACACCCTCTCCCTTCCTCCCCCGTGACACCCTCTCGCTCGCCCCCCCGTGACACCCTCTTCCTCTCCCACCCACGAAACCCTCTCCCTCTCCCCCGTGACACCCTCTCCCTCTCCCCCTGTGACACCCTCTCCCTCTCCCTCTCCCCCCGTGACACCCTCTCCCTTTCCCCCTGTGACACCCTCTTCCTCTCCCTCTCCCCCTCCCCCTGTGACACCCTCGCCCTCTCCCCCACTTCACACCCACTCCCTCTCCTCCCGTGACACCCACTCCCTCTCCCCCCGTGACACCCTCTACCTCTCCCCCCTGTTACACCCTCTCCCTCTCCCTCTGCCCCCGTGACACCCTCTCCCTCTCCCCGTGACACCCTCTTCCTCTCCCTCTCCCCCCCGTGACACGCTCTTCCTCTCCCTCTCCCGCCTGTGACACCCTCTCCCTCTCCCCCCGTAACACCCTCTCCCTCTCCCTCTCTTCCTCGTGACACCCTCTCTCTCTCCCGCCCGTGACACCCTCTCCCTCTCACTCTCCCCCCGTGACTACCCTCTCCCTCTCCCCCCGTGACACCCTCTCCCTCTCCCTCTCCCCCCGTGACACCATCTCCCTTCCTCCCCCGTGACACCCTCTCGCTCGCCCCCCCGTGACACCCTCTTCCTCCCCCACCCACGAAACCCTCTCCCTCTCCCCCGTGACACCCTCCCACTCTCCCTCTCCCCCGTGACACCCTCTTCCTCTCCCTCTCACCCCGTGACACCCTCTCCCTCGTGACACCGTCTTCCTCTCCCTCTCCCCCCGTGACACCCTCTCCCTCTCCCTCTCCCCCCGTGACACCCTCTCCCTTCCTCCCCCGTGACACCCTCTCGCTCGCCCCCCCGTGACACCCTCTTCCTCCCCCACCCACGAAACCCTCTCCCTCTCCCCCGTGACACCCTCCCACTCTCCCTCTCCCCCGTGACACCCTCTTCCTCTCCCTCTCACCCCGTGACACCCTCTCCCCCGTGACACCGTCTTCCTCTCCCTCTCCCCCCGTGACACCCTCTCCCTCTCCCTCTCCCCCCGTGACACCCTCTCCCTTCCTCCCCCGTGACACCCTCTCGCTCGCCCCCCCGTGACACCCTCTTCCTCTCCCACCCACGAAACCCTCTCCCTCTCCCCCGTGACACCCTCTCCCTCTCCCCCTGTGACACCCTCTCCCTCTCTCTCTCTCCCCCGTGACACCCTCTCCCTTTCCCCTCCGTGACACCCTCTCCCTCTCCCTCTCCCCCCGTGACACCCTCTCCCTCTCCCCCCGTGACACCCTCTCCCTTCCTCCCCCGTGACACCCTCTCGCTCGCCCCCCCGTGACACCCTCTTCCTCTCCCACCCACGAAACCCTCTCCCTCTCCCCCTGTGACACCCTCTCCCTCTCCCCCCGTGACACCCTCTCCCTCTCCACCCCGTGACACCCTCTCCCTTTCCCCTCCGTGACACCCTCTCCCTCTCCCTCTCCCCCCGTGACACCCTCTCCCTTCCTCCCCCGTGACACCCTCTCGCTCGCGCCCCCGTGACACCCTCTTCCTCTCCCACCCACGAAACCCTCTCCCTCTCCCCCGTGACACCCTCTCCCTCTCACCCCGTGACACCCTCTCCCTCTCTCTCTCTCCCCCATGACACCCTTTCCCTCTCCCCCGTTACACCCTCCCACTCTCACTCTCCCCCGTGACACCCTCTTCCTCTCCCTCTCACCCCGTGACACCCTCTCCCCCGTGACACCGTCTTCCTCTCCCTCTCCCCCCGTGACACCCTCTCCCTCCCCCCGTGACACCCTCTCCCTCTCCCTCTCCCCCCCATGACACCCTCTCCCTCTCCCTCCCCCCGTGACACCCTCTCCTTCTCCCCGTGACACCCTCTCCCTCTCCCCCGTGACACCCTCTCCCTCTCCCCTCCGTGACACCCTCTCCCTCTCCCTCTCCCCCCCATGACACCCTCTCCCTCTCCCTCCCCCCGTGACACCCTCTCCCTCTCCCCCCGTGACACCCTCTCCCTCTCCCTGTCCCCCCCGTGACACCCTCTCCCCCTCCCCCCGTGACACCCTCTCCCTCTCCCTCTCCCCCCGTGACACCCTCTCCCTCTCCTCCCCATGTCACCCTCTCCCACTCCCCTCCGTGACACCCTCTCCCTCTCCCTCTCCCTCTCCCCCCGTGACACCCTCTCCCTCTCCCCCGTAACACCCTCTCCCTCTCCCCCCATGACACCCTCTTCCTCTCCTTCTCCCCGTGACACCCTCTCCCTCTCCCCTCCGTGACACCCTCTCCCTCTCCCCCCGTGACACCCTCTTCCTCTCCTTCTCCTCGTGACACCCTCTCCCTCTCCCCCGTGACACCCTCTCCCTTCCCGCCCGTGACACCCTCGCACTCTCTCCCCCCGTGACACCCTCTCCCTCTCCCCTCCGTGACACCCTCTCCCACTCCCTCTCCCCCCGTGACACCCTATCCCTCTCTCCCCGTGACACCCTCTCCCTCTCCCTCTCCCCCCGTGACACCCTCTCCCTTCCTCCCCCGTGATCCCCTCTCGCTCGCCCCCCCGTGACACCCTCTTCCTCTCCCATCCACGAAACCCTCTCCCTCTCCCCCGTGACACCCTCTCCCTCTCCCCCTGTGACACCCTCTCCCTCTCTCTCTCTCTCCCCCGTGACACCCTCTCCCTACTCCCCCCGTGACACCCTCTCCCTCTCCCTCCCGTCACACCCTCTCCCTTTCCCCCCGTGACACCCTCTTCCTCTCCCTCTCCCCCTCCCCCTGTGACACCCTCGCCCTCTCCCCCCTTGACACCCACTCCCTCTCTCCCCCTTGACACCCTCTCCCTCTGCCCCCCTTGACTCCCTCTCCCCCCTGTAACACACTCTCCCTCTCCCCCTCCCCCCTTGACATCCTCTTCCTCTCCCACCCACGAAACCCTCTCGCTCTCCCCTGTGACACCCTCTCCCTCTCCCTCTCCCCCCGTGACACCCTCTCCCTCTCCCCGCCGTGACACCCTTTTCCTCTCCCTCTCCCCCCTGTGACACCCACTCCCTCTCCCTCTCCCCCCTGTGACACCCACTCCCTCTCCTTCTCCCCCCGTGACACCCACTCCCTCTCCCTCTCCCCCCTGTGACACCCTCTCCCCCTCCCCCCGTGACACACTCTCCCTCTCCCCCCGTGACACCCTCTCCCTCTCCCCCCGTGACACCCTTTTCCTCTCCCTCTCCCCCCTGTGACACCCACTCCCTCTCCCTCTCCCCCCTGTGACACCCTTTTCCTCTCCCTCTCCCCCCGTGACACCCTTTTCCTCTCCCTCTCCCCCCTGTGACACCCACTCCCTCTCCCTCTCCCCCCTGTGACACCCACTCCCTCTCCTTCTCCCCCCGTGACACCCTCTCCCTCTCCCCCCAGCAACACACTCTCCCTCTCCTCCCCGTGACACCCTCTTCCTCTCCCTCTCCTCCCCGTGACACCCTCTTCCTCCCCCACCCACGAAACCCTCTCCCTCTCCCCCGTGACACCCTCCCACTCTCCCTCTCCCCCGTGACACCCTCTTCCACTCCCTCTCACCCCGTGACACCCTCTCCCCCGTGACACCGTCTTCCTCTCCCTCTCCCCCCGTGACACCCTCTCCCTCTCCCTCTCCCCCCGTGACACCCTCTCCCTTCCTCCCCCGTGACACCCTCTCGCTCGCCCCCCCGTGACACCCTCTTCCTCTCCCACCCACGAAACCCTCTCCCTCTCCCCCGTGACACCCTCTCCCTCTCCCCCTGTGACACCCTCTCCCTCTCTCTCTCTCCCCCGTGACACCCTCTCCCTCAGCCCCGTGACACCCTCTCCCTCTCCCCCCGTGACACCCTCTCCCTTTCCCCTCCGTGACACCCTCTCCCTCTCCCTCTCCCCCCGTGACACCCTCTCCCTCTCCCCCCGTGACACCCTCTCCCTTCCTCCCCCGTGACACCCTCTCGCTCGCCCCCCCGTGACACCCTCTTCCTCTCCCATCCACGAAACCCTCTCCCTCTCCCCCGTGACACCCTCTCCCTCTCACCCCGTGACACCCTCTCCCTCACTCTCTCTCCCCCATGACACCCTTTCCCTCTCCCTCTCACCCCGTGACACCCTCTCCCCCGTGACACCGTCTTCCTCTCCCTCTCCCCCGTGACACCCTCCCACTCTCACTCTCCCCCATGACACCCTCTTCCTCTCCCTCTCACCCCGTGACACCCTCTCCCCCGTGACACCGTCTTCCTCTCCCTCTCCCCCCGTGACACCCTCTCCCTCTCTCTCTCTCCCCGTGACACCCTCTCCCTCTCCACCCCGTGACAGCCTCTCCCTCCCCCGTGACACCCTCTCCCTTTCCCCTCCGTGACACCTTCTCCCTCTCCCTCTCCCTCTCCCCCCGTGACACCCTCTCCCTTCCTCCCCCGTGACACCCTCTCGCTCGCCCCCCCGTGACACCCTCTTCCTCTCCCATCCACGAAACCCTCTCCCTCTCCCCCGTGACACCCTCTCCCTCTCACCCCATGACACCCTCTCCCTCTCTCTCTCTCCCCCATGACACCCTTTCCCTCTCCCTCTCACCCCGTGACACCCTCTCCCCCGTGACACCGTCTTCCTCTCCCTCTCCCCCGTGACACCCTCCCACTCTCACTCTCCCCCGTGACACCCTCTTCCTCTCCCTCTCACCCCGTGACACCCTCTCCCCCGTGACACCGTCTTCCTCTCCCTCTCCCCCCGTGACACCCTCTCCCTCTCTCTCTCTCCCCGTGACAGCCTCTCCCTCCCCCGTGACACCCTCTCCCTCTCCCCCCGTGACACCCTCTCCCTCTCCCTGTCCCCCCCGTGACACCCTCTCCCCCTCCCCCCGTGACACCCTCTCCCTCTCCCTCTCCCCCCGTGACACCCTCTCCCTCTCCCCCCCATGTCACCCTCTCCCACTCCCCTCCGTGACACCCTCTCCCTCTCCCTCTCCCTCTCCCCCCGTGACACCCTCTCCCTCTCCCCCGTAACACCCTCTCCCTCTCCCCCCATGACACCCTCTTTCTCTCCTTCTCCCCGTGACACCCTCTCCCTCTCCCCTCCGTGACACCCTCTCCCTCTCCCCCCGTGACACCCACTTCCTCTCCTTCTCCTCGTGACACCCTCTCCCTCTCCCCCGTGACACCCTCTCCCTTTCCGCCCGTGACACCCTCGCCCTCTCTCTCTCCCCCCGTGACACCCTCTCCCTCTCCCCTCCGTGACACCCTCTCCCACTCCCTCTCCCCCCGTGACCCCCTCTCGCTCTCCCCCCGTGACACCCTCTTCCTCTCCCACCCACGAAACCCTCTCCCTCTCACCCGTGACACCCTCTCCCTCTCCCTCTCCCCCCTGTGACACCCTCTCCCCCTCCTCCCGTGACACCCTCTCCCTCTCCCCGCCGTGACACCCTTTTCCTCTCCCTCTCCCCCCTGTGACACCCACTCCCTCCCCCTCTCCCCCCTGTGACACCCACTCCCTCTCCTTCTCCCCCCGTGACACCCACTCCCTCTCCCTCTCCCCCCTGTGACACCCTCTCCCCCTCCCCCCGTGACACACTCTCCCTCTCCCCCCGTGACACCCTCTCCCTCTCCCCCCGTGACACCCTTTTCCTCTCCCTCTCCCCCCGTGACACCCACTCCCTCTCCCTCTCCCCCCTGTGACACCCTTTTCCTCTCCCTCTCCCCCCGTGACACCCTTTTCCCCTCCCTCTCCCCCCTGTGACACCCACTCCCTCTCCCTCTCCCCCCGTGACACCCACTCCCTCTCCTTCTCCCCCCGTGACACCCTCTCCCTCTCCCCCCAGCAACACACTCTCCCTCTCCTCCCCGTGACACCCTCTTCCTCTCCCTCTCCTCCCCGTGACACCCTCTTCCTCCCCCACCCACGAAACCCTCTCCCTCTCCCCCGTGACACCCTCCCACTCTCCCTCTCCCCCGTGACACCCTCTCCCCCGTGACACCGTCTTCCTCTCCCTCTCCCCCCGTGACACCCTCTCCCTCTCCCCCCGTGACACCCTCTCCCTTCCTCCCCCGTGACACCCTCTCGCTCGCCCCCCCGTGACACCCTCTTCCTCTCCCACCCACGAACCCCTCTCCCTCTCCCCCGTGACACCCTCTCCCTCTCCCCCGTGACACCCTCTCCCTCTCTCTCTCTCCCCCGTGACACCCTCTCCCTCTCCCCCGTGACACCCTCTCCCTTTCCCCTCCGTGACACCCTCTCCCTCTCCCTCTCCCCCCGTGACACCCTCTCCCTCTCCCCCCGTGACACCCTCTCCCTTCCTCCCCCGTGACACCCTCTCGCTCGCCCCCCCGTGACACCCTCTTCCTCTCCCACCCACGAAACCCTCTCCCTCTCCCCCCTTGACACCCTCTCCCTTCCTCCCCCGTGACACCCTCTCGCTCGCCCCCCCGTGACACCCTCTTCCTCTCCCATCCACGAAACCCTCTCCCTCTCCCCCGTGACACCCTCTCCCTCTCACCCCGTGACACCCTCTCCCTCTCTCTCTCTCCCCCATGACACCCTTTCCCTCTCCCTCTCACCCCGTGACACCCTCTCCCCCGTGACACCGTCTTCCTCTCCCTCTCCCCCGTGACACCCTCCCACTCTCACTCTCCCCCGTGACACCCTCTCCCTCTCCACCCCGTGACAGCCTCTCCCTCCCCCGTGACACCCTCTCCCTTTCCCCTCCGTGACACCCTCTCCCTCTCCCTCTCCCCCCGTGACACCCTCTCCCTCTCCCCCCGTGACACCCTCTCCCTTCCTCCCCCGTGACACCCTCTCGCTCGCCCCCCCGTGACACCCTCTTCCTCTCCCATCCACGAAACCCTCTCCCTCTCCCCCGTGACACCCTCTCCCTCTCCCCCCGTGACACCCTTTTCCTCTCCCTCTCCCCCCTGTGACACCCACTCCCTCTCCCTCTCCCCCCTGTGACACCCACTCCCTCTCCTTCTCCCCCCGTGACACCCTCTCCCTCTCCCCCCAGCAACACACTCTCCCTCTCCTCCCCGTGACACCCTCTTCCTCTCCCTCTCCTCCCCGTGACACCCTCTTCCTCTCCCTCTTCCCCCTGTGAGACCCTCTCCCTTTCCCCCCGTGACACCCTCTTCCTCTCCCTCTTCCCCTCCCCCTGTGACACCCACTCCCTCTCCCCCCCTTGACACCCTCTCCCTCTCCCCCCATTGACTCCCTCTCCCCCCTGTAACACACTCTCCCTCACTCCCCGTAACACCCTCGCCCTCTCCCCCACTTCACACCCAGTCCCTCTCCTCCCGTCACACCCTCTTCCTCTCCCTCTCCCCCCGTGACACCCTCTACCTCTCCCCCCCATTACACCCTCTCCCTCTCCCTCTGCCCCCTGTGACACCCTCTCCCTCTCCCCGTGACACCCTCTTCCTCTCCCTCTCCCCCCTGTGACACCCACTCCCTCTCCCTCTTCCCCCGTGACACCCTCTCCCTCTCCACCCCGTGACACCCTCTTCCTCTCCCTCTCCCCCCTGTGACACCCACTCCCTCTCCCTCTCCCCCCGTGACACCCTCTCCCTCTCCCCCCGTGACACCCTCTTCCTCTCCCTCTCCCCCCTGTGACACCCACTCCCTCTCCCCCCGTGACACCCTCTTCCTCTCCCTCTCCCCCCTGTGACACCCACTCCCTCTCCCTCTCCCCCCGTGACACCCTCTCCCTCCCCCCCCGTGACACCCTCTTCCTCTCCCTCTCCCCCCTGTGACACCCACTCCCTCTCCCTCTCCCCCCGTGACACCCTCTCCCTCTCCCCCCGTGACACCCTCTTCCTCTCCCTCTCCCCCCTGTGACACCCTCTCCCTCTCCCCCCGTGACACCCTCTCCCTCTCCTCCCGTGACACCCTCTTCCTCTCCCTCTCCCCCCTGTGACACCCACTCCCTCTCCCTCTCTCCCCGTGACACCCTCTCCCTCTCCCCCCGTGACACCCTCTTCCTCTCCCTCTCCCCCCTGTGACACCCACTCCCTCTCCCTCTCCCCCCGTGACACCCTCTCCATCTTCCTCTCGCCCGTGACACCCTCTCCCTTTCCCCCCGTGACACCCTCTCCCTCTCCCCCCCGTGACACACTCTCCCTCTCCCTCTCCCCCCGTGACACCCTCTTCCTCTCCCTCTCCCCCCTGTGACACCCACTCCCTCTCCCCCCCGTGACACCCTCTCCCTCTCCCTCTCGCCCCCGTGACACCCTCTCCATCTCCCTCTCCCCTGTTACACCCTCTCCCTCTCCCCTCCGTGACACCCTCTCCCTCTCCCCACTGTGACACCCACTCCCTCTCCCTCTCCCCTCCGTGACACCCTCTCCCTCTCCCCACTGTGACACCCACTCCCTCTCCCCCCCGTGACACCCTCTCCCTCTCCCCCCCCGTTACACCCTCTCCCTCTCCCCTCCGTGACACCCTCTCCCTCTCCCCTCCGTGACACCCTCTTCCTCTCCCTCTCCCCCCCGTGACACCCTCTCCCTCTCCCTCCCCCCGTGACACCCTCTCCCTCTCCCTCTCCCCCCGTGACACCCTCTTCCTCTCCCCTCCGTGACACCCTCTCCCTCTCCCTCCCCCCGTGACACCCTCTCCCTCTCCCCCGTGACACCCTCTCCCTCTCCCTCTCCCCCCGTGACACCCTCTCCCTCTCCCTCCCCCCGTGACACCCTCTCCCTCTCCCCCCCGTGACACCCTCTCCCTCTCCACCCCGTGACACCCTCTCCCTCTCCCCCCTTGACACCCTCTTCCTCACCCTCTCCACCTCCCCCCGTGACACCCTCTCCCCCTCCCCCCGTGACACCCTCTCCCTCTACCTCTCCTCCATGTGACACCCTCTCCCTTTCCCCCCGTGACACCCTCTTCCTCTCCCTCTCCCCCTCCCCCTGTGACACCCTCGCCCTCTCCCCCCTTGACACCCACTCCCTCTCCCCCCCTTGACACCCTCTCCCTCTGCCCCCCTTGACTCCCTCTCCCCCCTGTAACACACTCTCCCTCTCCCCCGTTACACCCTCTCCCTCTCCCCCCGTGACACCCTCTTCCTCTCCCACCCACGAAACCCTCTCCCTCTCCCCCGTGACACCCTCTCCCTCTCCCCACTGTGACACCCACTCCCTCTCCCCCTCCCCCCGTGACACCCTCTCCCTCTCCCTCTCCCCCCTGTGACACCCACTCCCTCTCCCTCTCCCCCCTGTGACACCCACTCCCTCTCCTTCTCCCCCCGTGACACCCTCTTCCTCTCCCTCTCCCCCCTGTGACACCCACTCCCTCTCCCTCTCCCCCCTGTGACACCCACTCCCTCTCCTTCTCCCCCCGTGACACCCTCTCCCTCTCCCCCCCGTGACACACTCTCCCTCTCCCCCCGGGACACCCTCTCCCTCTTCCCCCCCGTGACACCCTCTCCCTCTCTCTCTCCCCCCGTGACACCCTCTTCCTCTCCCTCTCCCCTCCGTGACACCCTCTTCCTCTCCCTCTTCCCTCCGTGACACCCTCTTCCTCTCTCTCCCCCCCGTGACACCCTCTCCATCTCCCTCTCGCCCGTGACACCCTCTCCCTTTCCCCCCGTGACACCCTCTTCCTCTCCTTCTCCCCGTGACACCCTCTCCCTCTCCCCCCGTGACACCCTCTCCCTCTCCCCCCCGTGACGCCCTCTCCCTCTCCCTCTCCCCCCGTGACACACTCTCCCTCTCCTTCTCCCCCCGTGACACCCTCTCCCTCTCCCCCCCGCAACACACTCTCCCTCTCCTCCCCGTGACACCCTCTTCCTCTCCCTCTCCTCCCCCTGACACCCTCTTCCTCTCCCTCTTCCCCCTGTGAGACCCTCTCCCTTTCCCCCCGTGACACCCTCTTCCTCTCCCTCTTCCCCTCCCCCTGTGACACCCACTCCCTCTCCCCCCCTTGACACCCTCTCCCTCTCCCCCCCTTGACTCCCTCTCCCCCCTGTAACACACTCTCCCTCACTCCCCGTAACACCCTCGCCCTCCCCCCCACTTCACACCCAGTCCCTCTCCTCCCGTGACACCCTCTTCCTCTCCCTCTCCCCCCGTGACACCCTCTACCTCTCTCCCCCGTTACACCCTCTCCCTCTCCCTCTGCCCCCTGTGACACCCTCTCCCTCTCCCCGTGACACCCTCTTCCTCTCCCTCTCCCCCCTGTGACACCCACTCCCTCTCCCTCTTCCCCCGTGACACCCTCTCCCTCTCCCCCCCGTGACACCCTCTTCCTCTCCCTCTCCCCCCTGTGACACCCACTCCCTCTCCCTCTCCCCCCGTGACACCCTCTCCCTCTCCCCCCGTGACACCCTCTTCCTCTCCCTCTCCCCCCTGTGACACCCACTCCCTCTCCCTCTCCCCCCGTGACACTCACTGCCTCTCCCCCCCGTGACACCCTCTCCCTCTCCCTCTCGCCCGTGACACCCTCTCCCTTTCCCCCCGTGACACCCTCTCCCCCTCCCCCTGTGACACCCTCTTCCTCTCCCTCTCCCCCCTGTGACACCCAATCCCTCTCCCCCCGTGACACCCTCTTCCTCTCCCTCTCCCCCCTGTGACACCCACTCCCTCTCCCTCTCCCCCCGTGACACCCTCTCCCTCTCCCCCCGTGACACCCTCTCCCTCTCCCCCCGTGACACCCTCTCCCTCTCCCCCCGTGACACCCTCTTCCTCTCCCTCTCCCCCCTGTGACACCCACTCCCTCTCCCTCTCCCCCCGTGACACCCTCTCCCTCTCCCCCCGTGACACCCTCTTCCTCTCCCTCTCCCCCCTGTGACACCCACTCCCTCTCCCCCCCGTGACACCCTCTCCCTCTCCCTCTCGCCCCTGTGACACCCTCTCCATCTCCCTCTCGCCCGTGACACCCTCTCCCTTTCCCCCCGTGACACCCTCTTCCTCTCCCTCTCCCCCCGTGACACCCACTCCCTCTCCCCCCCGTGACACCCTCTCCATCTCCCTCTCCCTCTCCCCACTGTGACACCCACTCCCTCTCCCTCTCCCCCCCGTGACACCCTCTCCCCCTCCCCCCGTGACACCCTCTCCCTCTCCCCCCCGTGACACCCTCTCCCTCTTCCCCCCCCGTGACAACCTCTCCCTCTCCCCTCCGTGACACCCTCTCCCTCTCCCCTCCGTGACACCCTCGCCCTCTCCCCTCCGTGACACCCTCGCCCTCTCCCTCCCCCCGTGACACCCTCTCCCTCTCCCCTCCGTGACACCCTCTCCCTCTCCCTCCCCCAGTGACACCCTCTCCCTCTCCCCTCCGTGACACCCTCGCCCTCTCCCTCTCCCCCCCGTGACACCCTCTCCCTCTCCCTCCCCCCGTGACACCCTCTCCCTCTCCCTCTCCCTCCCCCCGTGACACCCTCTCCCTCTCCCCTCCGTGACACCCTCTCCCTCTCCCTCCCCCCGTGACACCCTCTCCCTCTCCCCCCCGTGACACCCTCTCCCTCTCCCCCGTGACACCCTCTCCCTCTCCCTCTCCCCCCCGTGACACCCTCTCCCTCTCCCTCCCCCCGTGACACCCTCTCCCTCTCCCCCCCGTGACACCCTCTCCCTCTACCTCTCCTCCATGTGACACCCTCTCCCTTCCTCCCCCGTGACACCCTCACGCTCGCCCCCCCGTGACACTCTCTTCCTCTCCCACCCACGAAACCCTCTCCCTCTCCCCATGTGACACCCTCTCCCTCTCCCCCCCGTGACACCCTCTTCCTCTCCCTCTCCCCCCTGTGACACCCACTCCCTCTCCCTCTCCCCCCTGTGACACCCTCTCCCTCTCCCCCCCGTGACACACTCTCCCTCTCCTCCCCGTGACACCCTCTCTCTCTCTCCCCCCCCGTGACACCCTCTCCCTCTCCCTCTCCCCCCGTGACACCCTCTCCCTCTCCCCGTGACACCCTCTCCCTCTCCCCTCCGTGACATCCTCTCCCTCTCCCTCTCCCCCCCGTGACACCCTCTCCCTCTCCCTCCCCCCGTGACACCCTCTCCCTCTCCCCCCCGTGACACCCTCTCCCTCTCCCCCGTGACACCCTCTCCCTCTCCCTGTCCCCCCCGTGACACCCTCTCCCTCTCCCTCTCCCCCCGTGACACCCTCTCCCTCTCCCCCCCATGTCACCCTCTCCCTCTCCCCCCGTGACACCCTCTCCCTCTCCCCCGTAACACCCTCTCCCTCTCCCCCCATGACACCCTCTTTCTCTCCTTCTCCCCGTGACACCCTCTCCCTCTCCCCCCGTGACACCCTCTCCCTCTCCCCTCCGTGACACCCTCTCCCTCTCCCTCTCCCCCGTGACACCCTCTCCCTCTCCCCTCCGTGACACCCTCTCCCTCTCCCTCTCCCCCGTGACACCCTCTCCCTCTCCCCCCGTGACACCCTCTCCCTCTCCCTCTCCCCCCGTGACACCCTCTCCCTCTCCCCTTCGTGACACCCTCTCCCTCTCCCTCTCCCCCCGTGACACCCTATCCCTCTCAACCCGTGACACCCTCTCCCTCTCCCTCTCCCCCCGTGACACCCTCTCCCTTCCTCCCCCGTGACCCCCTCTCGCTCGCCCCCCCGTGACACCCTCTTCCTCTCCCACCCACGAAACCCTCTCCCTCTCCCCCGTGACACCCTCTCCCCCTCCCCCTGTGACACCCTCTCCCTCTCTCTCTCTCTCCCCCGTGACACCCTCTCCCTCTCCCTCCCGTCACACCCTCTCCCTTTCCCCCCGTGACACCCTCTTCCTCTCCCTCTCCCCCTCCCCCTGTGACACCCTCGCCCTCTCCCCCCTTGACACCCACTCCCTCTGCCCCCCTTGACACCCTCTCCCTCTGCCCCCCTTGACTCCCTCTCCCCCCTGTAACACACTCTCCCTCTCCCCCGTTACACCCTCTCCCTCTCCCCCCGTGACACACTCTCCCTCTCCCCCTCCCCCCTTGACACCCTCTTCCTCTCCCACCCACGAAACCCTCTCCCTCTCCCCCGTGACACCCTCTCCCTCTCCCCACTGTGACACCCACTCCCTCTCCCCCTCCCCCCGTGACACCCTCTCCCTCTCCCTCTCCCCCCTGTGACACCCACTCCCTCTCCCTCTCCCCCCTGTGACACCCACTCCCTCTCCTTCTCCCCCCGTGACACCCTCTTCCTCTCCCTCTCCCCCCTGTGACACCCACTCCCTCTCCCTCTCCCCCCTGTGACACCCACTCCCTCTCCTTCTCCCCCCATGACACCCTCTCCCTCTCCCCCCCGTGACACACTCTCCCTCTCCCCCCCGTGACACCCTCTCCCTCTCCCCCCCCGTGACACCCTCTCCCTCTCTCTCTCCCCCCGTGACACCCTCTTCCTCTCCCTCTCCCCTCCGTGACACCCTCTTCCTCTCCCTCTTCCCTCCGTGACACCCTCTTCCTCTCTCTCTCCCCCCCGTGACACCCTCTCCATCTCCCTCTCGCCCGTGACACCCTCTCCCTTTCCCCCCGTGACACCCTCTTCCTCTCCTTCTCCCCGTGACACCTTCTCCCTCTCCCCCCGTGACACACTCTCCCTCTCCCTCTCCCCACTGTGACACCCTCTCCCTCTCCCTCTCCCCCCGTGACACCCTCTCCCTCTCCCCCCGTGACACCCTCTCCCTCTCCCCCGTGACACCCTCTCCCTCTACCCCCATTACACTCTCTCCCTCTCCCCCCCGTGACACCCTCTCCCTCTCTCTCTCCCCCCGTGACACCCTCTCCCTCTCCCTCCCCCCCGTGACACCCTCTCCCTCTCCCTCTCCCTCCCCCCCGTGACACCCTCTCCCTCTCCCCCCGTGACACCCTCTCCCTCTCCCTCCCCGCCGTGACACCCTCTCCCTCTCCCTCTCCCTCCCCCCCGTGACACCCTCTCCCTCTCCCTCTCCCCCGTGACACCCTCTTCCTCTCCCTCTCCCCCTCCTCCTGTGACACCCACTCCCTCTCCCCCCTTGACACCCTCTCCCTCTCCCTCTCCCCCCGTGACACCCTCTACCTCTCCCCCCCCGTTACACCCTCTCCCTCTCCCTCTGCCCCCTGTGACACCCTCTCCCTCTCCCCGTGACACCCTCTTCCTCTCCCTCTCCCCTCTGTGACACCCACTCCCTCTCCCTCTTCCCCGTGACACCCTC
Source organism: Chiloscyllium plagiosum (assembly GCF_037043375.1). Classification (NCBI taxonomy): domain Eukaryota; kingdom Metazoa; phylum Chordata; class Chondrichthyes; order Orectolobiformes; family Hemiscylliidae; genus Chiloscyllium; species Chiloscyllium plagiosum. Next base: position 53,410,694 of record NW_028270186.1, on the reverse strand, counting down.
TCCCTCTCCCCCCCGTGACACCCTCTTCCTCTCCCTCTCCCCCCTGTGACACCCACTCCCTCTCCCTTTCCCCCCGTGACACCCTCTCCCTCTCCCCCCGTGACACCCTCTTCCTCTCCCTCTCCCCCCTGTGACACCCACTCCCTCTCCTTCTCCCCCCGTGACACCCTCTCCCTCTCCCCCCAGCAACACACTCTCCCTCTCCTCCCCGTGACACCCTCTCTCTCTCCCCCCCGTGACACCCTCTCCCTCTCCCTCTCGCCCCCGTGACACCCTCTTCCTCTTCCTCTCCCCTCCGTGACACCCTCTCCATCTCCCTCTCCCCTGTGACACCCTCTCCCTCTCCCCCCGTGACACCCTCTCCCTCTCCCCCCATGACACACTCTCCCTCTCCCCCTCCCCCCTTGACACCCTCTTCCTCTCTCTCTCTCTCCCCCGTGACACCCTCTCCCTCTCCCCCCGTTACACCCTCTCCCTCAACCTCTCCTCCATGTGACACCCTCTCCCTTCCTCCCCCGTGACACCCTCTCGCTCGCCCCCCCGTGACACGCTCTTCCTCTCCCACCCACGAAACCCTCTCCCTCTCCCCCGTGACACCCACTCCCTCTCCCTCTCCCCCCTGTGACACCCTCTCCCCCTCCCCCCGTGACACCCTCTCCCTCTCCCCCCCGTGACACCCTCTTCCTCTTCCTCTGCCCCCTGTGACACCCTCTTCCTCTCCCTCTTCTCCCCGTGACACCCTCTTCCTCTCCCTCTTCCCCCCGTGACGCCCTCTCCCTCTCCCCCCCGTGACGCCCTCTCCCTCTCCCCCCCGTGACACCCTCTCCCTCTATCTTTCCCCCCGTGACACCCTCTCCCTCTCCCTCTCCCCCCGTGACACCCTCTCCCTCTCCCCCGTGACACCCTCTCCCTCTCCCTCTCCCCCCCGTGACACCCTCTCCCTCTCCCTCTCCCCCCGTGACACCCTCTCCCTCTCCCCCCCATGTCACCCTCTCCCTTTCCCCTCCGTGACACCCTCTACCTCTCCCTCTCCCCCCGTGACACCCTCTCCCTCTCCCCCCGTGACACCCTCTTCCTCTCCTTCTCCTCGTGACACCCTCTCCCTCTCCTCCGTGACACCCTCTCCCTCGCCCCCCGTGACACCCTCTCCCTCTCCCTCTCCCCCCGTGACACCCACTCCCTCTCCCCTCCGTGACACCCTCTCCCTCTCCCTCTCCTCCGTGACACCCTATCCCTCTCCCCCCGTGACACCCTCTCCCTCTCCCTCTCCCGCCGTGACACCTTCTCCCTTCCTCCCCCGTGACACCCTCTCCCTCTCCCCTGTGACACCCTCTCCCCCTCCCCCTGTGACATCCTCTCCCTCTCTCTCTTTCTCCCCCGTGACACCCTCTCCCTCTCCCCCCGTGACACCCTCTCCCTTTCCCCCCGTGACACCCTCTTCCTCTCCCTCTCCCCCTCCCCCTGTGACACCCACTCCCTCTCCCCCCCTTGACACCCTCTCCCACTCCCCCCCTTGACTCCCTCTCCCCCCTGTAACACACTCTCCCTCTCCCCCGTTACACCCTCTCCCTCTCCCCCCCGTGACACCTTCTTCCTCTCCCCCCCTTGACACCCTCTCCCTCACTCCCCGTGACACCCTCGCCCTCTCCCCCACTTCACACCAACTCCCTCTCCTCCCGTGACACCATCTCCCTCTCCCCCCGTGACACCCTCTTCCTCTCCCTCTCCCCCTCGTGACACACTCTCCCTCTCCCCCCCCGTGACACCCTCTTCCTCTACCTCTCCCCCCCGTGACACACTCTCCCTCTCCCTCTCCCCCCGTGACACCCTCTACCTCTCCCCCCGTTACACCCTCTCCCTCTCCCTCTGCCCCCTGTGACACCCTCTCCCTCTCCCCGTGACACCCTCTTCCTCTCCCTCTCCCCCCTGTGACACCCACTCCCTCTCCCTCTTCCCCCGTGACACCCTCTCCCTCTCCCCCCCGTGACACCCTCTTCCTCTCCCTCTCCCCCCTGTGACACCCACTCCCTCTCCTTCTCCCCCCGTGACACCCTCTCCCTCTCCCCCCCGCAACACACTCTCCCTCTCCTCCCCGTGACACCCTCTCTCTCTCCCCCCCGTGACACCCTCTCCCTCTCCCTCTCGCCCCCGTGACACCCTCTTCCTCTTCCTCTCCCCTCCGTGACACCTTCTTCCTCTCTCTCTCCCCCCGTGACACCCTCTCCATCTCCCTCTCGCCCGTGACACCCTCTCCCTTTCCCCCCGTGACACCCTCTTCCTCTCCTTCTCCCCGTGACACCCTCTCCCTCTCCCCCCGTGACACCCTCTCCCACTCCCCCGTGACGCCCTCTCCCTCTCCCCCCGTGACACCCTCTCCCTCTCCCGTCCGTGACACCCTCTCCCTATCCCCCCCGTGACACCCTCTCCCTCTCCCCCCTGTGACACCCACTCCCTCTCCCTCCGTGACACCCTCTCCCTATCCCCCCCGTGACACCCTCTTCCTCTCCCTCTCCCCCCGTGACACCCTCTCCCTCTCCCCTCGTGACACCCTCTCCCTCTCCCTCCCGCAACACACTCTCCCTCTCCTCCCCGTGACACCCTCTCCCTCTCGCCCCCGTGACACCCTCTCCCTCTCCCCCGTGACACCCTCTCCCTCTCCCCCCGTGACACCCTCTCCCCTCCGTAACACCCTCTCCCTCTCCCTCTCTCCCGTGACACCCTCTTCCTCTCCTTCTCCTCGTGACACCCTCTCACTCTCCCCCCGTGACACCCTCTCCCTCTCCCTCTCCCCCCGTGACACCCGCTCCCTCTCCCCTCGGTGACACCCTCTCCCTCTCCCTCTCCCCCCGTGACACCCTCTCCCTCTCCCCCCCTTGACTCCCTCTCCCCCCTGTAACACACTCTCCCTCTCCCCCGTTACACCCTCTCCCTCTCCCCCCCCGTGACACCTTCTTCCTCTCCCCCCCTTGACACCCTCTCCCTCCCTCCCCGTGACACCCTCGCCCTCTCCCCCTGTGACACCCTCTTCCTCTCCCACCCACGAAACCCTCTCCCTCTCCCCCGTGACACCCTCTCCCTCTCCCCCTGTGACACCCGCTCCCTCTCTCTCTCCCCCGTGACAACCTCTCCCTCTCCCCCCGTGACACCCGCTCCCTCTCCCCCCCGTGACACCCTCTCCCTTTCCCCCTGTGACACCCTCTTCCTCTCCCTCTCCCTCTCCCCCTCCCCCTGTGACACCCTTGCCCTCTCCCCCCCTTGACACCCACTCTCTCTCCCCCCTTGACACCCTCTCCCTCTCCCCCCCTTGACTCCCTCTCCCCCCTGTAACACACTCTCCCTCTCCCCCGTTACACCCTCGCCCTCTCCCCCACTTCACACCCACTCCCTCTCCCCCCCGTGACATCCTCTCCCTCTACCCCCGTGACACCCTCTTCCTCTCCCTCTCCCCCTCGTGACACCCTCTTCCTCTACCTCTCCCCCGTGACACACTCTCCCTCTCCCTCTCCCCCCGTGACACCCTCTACCTCTCCCCCCCCCGTTACACCCTCTCCCTCTCCCCCCCGTGACACCTTCTTCCTCTCCCCCCCTTGACACCCTCTCCCTCACTCCCCGTGACACCCTCGCCCTCTCCCCCACTTCACACCAACTCCCTCTCCTCCCGTGACACCATCTCCCTCTCCCCCCGTGACACCCTCTTCCTCTCCCTCTCCCCCTCGTGACACACTCTCCCTCTCCCCCCCCGTGACACCCTCTTCCTCTACCTCTCCCCCCCGTGACACACTCTCCCTCTCCCTCTCCCCCCGTGACACCCTCTACCTCTCCCCCCGTTACACCCTCTCCCTCTCCCTCTGCCCCCTGTGACACCCTCTCCCTCTCCCCGTGACACCCTCTTCCTCTCCCTCTCCCCCCTGTGACACCCACTCCCTCTCCCTCTTCCCCCGTGACACCCTCTCCCTCTCCCCCCCGTGACACCCTCTTCCTCTCCCTCTCCCCCCTGTGACACCCACTCCCTCTCCTTCTCCCCCCGTGACACCCTCTCCCTCTCCCCCCCGCAACACACTCTCCCTCTCCTCCCCGTGACACCCTCTCTCTCTCCCCCCCGTGACACCCTCTCCCTCTCCCTCTCGCCCCCGTGACACCCTCTTCCTCTTCCTCTCCCCTCCGTGACACCTTCTTCCTCTCTCTCTCCCCCCGTGACACCCTCTCCATCTCCCTCTCGCCCGTGACACCCTCTCCCTTTCCCCCCGTGACACCCTCTTCCTCTCCTTCTCCCCGTGACACCCTCTCCCTCTCCCCCCGTGACACCCTCTCCCACTCCCCCGTGACGCCCTCTCCCTCTCCCCCCGTGACACCCTCTCCCTCTCCCGTCCGTGACACCCTCTCCCTATCCCCCCCGTGACACCCTCTCCCTCTCCCCCCTGTGACACCCACTCCCTCTCCCTCCGTGACACCCTCTCCCTATCCCCCCCGTGACACCCTCTTCCTCTCCCTCTCCCCCCGTGACACCCTCTCCCTCTCCCCTCGTGACACCCTCTCCCTCTCCCTCCCGCAACACACTCTCCCTCTCCTCCCCGTGACACCCTCTCCCTCTCGCCCCCGTGACACCCTCTCCCTCTCCCCCGTGACACCCTCTCCCTCTCCCCCCGTGACACCCTCTCCCCTCCGTAACACCCTCTCCCTCTCCCTCTCTCCCGTGACACCCTCTTCCTCTCCTTCTCCTCGTGACACCCTCTCACTCTCCCCCCGTGACACCCTCTCCCTCTCCCTCTCCCCCCGTGACACCCGCTCCCTCTCCCCTCGGTGACACCCTCTCCCTCTCCCTCTCCCCCCGTGACACCCTCTCCCTCTCCCCCCCTTGACTCCCTCTCCCCCCTGTAACACACTCTCCCTCTCCCCCGTTACACCCTCTCCCTCTCCCCCCCCGTGACACCTTCTTCCTCTCCCCCCCTTGACACCCTCTCCCTCCCTCCCCGTGACACCCTCGCCCTCTCCCCCTGTGACACCCTCTTCCTCTCCCACCCACGAAACCCTCTCCCTCTCCCCCGTGACACCCTCTCCCTCTCCCCCTGTGACACCCGCTCCCTCTCTCTCTCCCCCGTGACAACCTCTCCCTCTCCCCCCGTGACACCCGCTCCCTCTCCCCCCCGTGACACCCTCTCCCTTTCCCCCTGTGACACCCTCTTCCTCTCCCTCTCCCTCTCCCCCTCCCCCTGTGACACCCTTGCCCTCTCCCCCCCTTGACACCCACTCTCTCTCCCCCCTTGACACCCTCTCCCTCTCCCCCCCTTGACTCCCTCTCCCCCCTGTAACACACTCTCCCTCTCCCCCGTTACACCCTCGCCCTCTCCCCCACTTCACACCCACTCCCTCTCCCCCCCGTGACATCCTCTCCCTCTACCCCCGTGACACCCTCTTCCTCTCCCTCTCCCCCTCGTGACACCCTCTTCCTCTACCTCTCCCCCGTGACACACTCTCCCTCTCCCTCTCCCCCCGTGACACCCTCTACCTCTCCCCCCCCCGTTACACCCTCTTCCTCTCCCTCTCCCCCCCGTGACACGCTCTTCCTCTCCCTCTCCCGCCAGTGACACCCTCTCCCTCTCCCCCCGTGACACCCTCTCCCTCTCCCTCTCTTCCTCGTGACACCCTCTCTCTCTCTCCCGCCCGTGACACCCTCACCCTCTCCCTCTCCCCCCGTGACACCCTCTCCCTCTCCCCCCGTGACACCCTCTCCCTCTCCCTCTTCCCCCGTGACACCCTCTCCCTTCCTCCCCCGTGACACCCTCTCGCTCGCCCCCCCGTGACACCCTCTTCCTCTCCCACCCACGAAACCCTCTCCCTCTCCCCCGTGACACCCTCCCCCTCTCCCTCTGCCCCGTGACACCCTCTTCCTCTCCCTCTCCCCCCGTGAAACCCTCTCCCCCGTGACACTGTCTTCCTCTCCCTCTCCCCCCGTGACACCCTCTCCCTCTCTCTCTCTCCCCCGTGACACCCTCTCCCTCTCCCCCCGTGACACCCTCTCCCTCTCCCCCCGTGACACCCTCTCCCTCTCCCCTCCGTGACACCCTCTCCCTCTCCCTCTCCCCCCGTGACACCCTATCCCTCTCCCCCCGTGACACCCTCTCCCTCTCCCCCCGTGACACCCTCTCCCTCTCCCTCTCCCCCCGTGAAACCCTCTCCCTTCCTCCCCCGTGCCACCCTCTTGCTCGCCCCCCCGTGACACCCTCTTCCTCTCCCACCCACGAAACCCTCTCCCTCTCCCCCGTGGCACCCTCTCCCTCTCCCCCTGTGACACCCGCTCCCTCTCTCTCTCCCCCGTGACACCCTCTCCCTCTCCCCCCGTGACACCCGCTCCCTTTCCCCCTGTGACACCCTCTTCCTCTCCCTCTCCCTCTCCCCCTCCCCCTGTGACACCCTCGCCCTCTCCCCCCCTTGACACCCACTCTCTCTCCCCCCTTGACACCCTCTCCCTCTCCCCCCCTTGACTCCCTCTCCCCCCTGTAACACACTCTCCCTCTCCCCCGTTACACCCTCGCCCTCTCCCCCACTTCACACCCACTCCCTCTCCCCCCCTTGACACCCTCTCCCTCTCCCCCCCTTGACTCCCTCTCCCCCCTGTAACACACTCTCCCTCTCCCCCGTTTCACCCTCGCCCTCTCCCCCACTTCACACCCACTCCCTCTCCCCCCGTGACACCCTCTCCCTCTACCCCCGTGACACCCTCTTCCTCTCCCTCTCCCCCTCGTGACACCCTCTCCCTCTCCCCCCTCGTGACACCCTCTTCCTCTACCTCTCCCCCGTGACACACTCTCCCTCTCCCTCTCCCCCCGTGACACCCTCTACCTCTCCCCCCCGTTACACCCTCTCCCTCTCCCTCTGCCCCCTGTGACACCCTCTCCCTCTCCCCGTGACACCCTCTTCCTCTCCCTCTCCCCCCCGTGACACGCTCTTCCTCTCCCTCTCCCTCCCGTGACACCCTCTCCCTCTCCCCCCGTGACACCCTCTCCCTCTCCCTCTCTTCCTCGTGACACCCTCTCTCTCTCTCCCGCCCGTGACACCCTCACCCTCTCCCTCTCCCCCCGTGACACCCTCTCCCTCTCCCCCCGTGACACCCTCTCCCTCTCCCCCCGTGACACCCTCTCCATTCCTCCCCCGTGACACCCTCTCGCTCGCCCCCCCGTGACACCCTCTTCCTCTCCCACCCACGAAACCCTCTCCCTCTCCACCGTGACACCCTCCCCCCTCTCCCTCTCCCCCGTGACACCCTCTTCCTCTCCCTCTCCCCCCGTGACACCCTCTCCCCCGTGACACTGTCTTCCTCTCCCTCTCCCCCTGTGACACCCTCTCCCTCTCTCTCTCTCCCCCGAGACACCCTCTCCCTCTCCCCCCGTGACACTCTCTCCCTCTCCCCCCGTGACACCCTCTCCCTCTCCCTCTCCCCCCGTGACACCCTCTCCCTTCCTCCCCCGTGACACCCTCTCGCTCGCCCCCCCGTGACACCCTCTTCCTCTCCCACCCACGAAACCCTCTCCCTCTCGCCCGTGACCCCCTCCCCCTCTCCCTCTCCCCCGTGACACCCTCTTCCTCTCCCTCTCCCCCCGTGACACCCTCTCCCCCGTGACACCCTCTTCCTCTCCCTCTCCCCCTGTGACACCCTCTCCCTCTCTCTCTCTCCCCCGTGACACCCTCTACCTCTCCCCCGTGACACCCTCTCCCTCTACCTCTCCTCCATGTGACACCTTCTCCCTTCCTCCCCCTTGACACCCTCTCGCTCGCCACCCCGTGACACCCTCTTCCTCTCCCACCCACGAAACCCTCTCCCTCTCCCCCGTGACACCCTCTCCCTCTCCCCCTGTGACACCCTCTCCCTCTCTCTCTCTCCCCCGTGACACCCTCTCCCTCTCCCCCTTGACACCCTCTCTCTCTCTCCCCCGTGACACCCTCTTCCTCTCCCTCTCCCCCCCGTGACACCCTCTCTCTCTCCCCCGTGACACCGTCTTCCTCTCCCTCTCCCCCCGTGACACCCTCTCTCTCCCCCGTGACACACTCTCCCTCTCCCTCCGTGACACCCTCTCCCTCTCCCCCGTGACACCCTCTCCCTCTCCCCCGTGACACCCTCTTTCTCTCCTTCTCCCCGTGACACCCTCTCCCTCTCCCCCTTGACACCCTCTCTCTCTCTCCCCCGTGACACCCTCTTCCTCTCCCTCTCCCTCTCCCCCTCCCCCTGTGACACCCTCGCCCTCTCCCCCCCTTGACACCCACTCTCTCTCCCCCCTTGACACCCTCTCCCTCTCCCCCCCTTGACTCCCTCTCCCCCCTGTAACACACTCTCCCTCTCCCCCGTTACACCCTCGCCCTCTCCCCCACTTCACACCCACTCCCTCTCCCCCCCTTGACACCCTCTCCCTCTCCCCCCCTTGACTCCCTCTCCCCCCTGTAACACACTCTCCCTCTCCCCCGTTACACCCTCGCCCTCTCCCCCACTTCACACCCACTCCCTCTCCCCCCGTGACACCCTCTCCCTCTACCCCCGTGACACCTTCTTCCTCTCCCTCTCCCCCTCGTGACACCCTCTCCCTCTCCCCCCTCGTGACACCCTCTTCCTCTACCTCTCCCCCGTGACACACTCTCCCTCTCCCTCTCCCCCCGTGACACCCTCTACCTCTCCCCCCCGTTACACCCTCTCCCTCTCCCTCTGCCCCCTGTGACACCCTCTCCCTCTCCCCGTGACACCCTCTTCCTCTCCCTCTCCCCCCCGTGACACGCTCTTCCTCTCCCTCTCCCGCCCGTGACACCCTCTCCCTCTCCCCCCGTGACACCCTCTCCCTCTCCCTCTCTTCCTCGTGACACCCTCTCCCTCTCCCCCCGTGACACCCTCTCCCTCTCCCCCCGTGACACCCTCTCCCTCTCCCCCCGTGACACCCTCTCCATTCCTCCCCCGTGACACCCTCTCGCTCGCCCCCCCGTGACACCCTCTTCCTCTCCCACCCACGAAACCCTCTCCCTCTCCACCGTGACACCCTCCCCCTCTCCCTCTCCCCCGTGACACCCTCTTCCTCTCCCTCTCCCCCCGTGACACCCTCTCCCCCGTGACACTGTCTTCCTCTCCCTCTCCCCCTGTGACACCCTCTCCCTCTCTCTCTCTCCCCCGTGACACCCTCTCCCTCTCCCCCCGTGTCACTCTCTCCCTCTCCCCCCGTGACACCCTCTCCCTCTCCCTCTCCCCCCGTGACACCCTCTCCCTTCCTCCCCCGTGACACCCTCTCGCTCGCCCCCCCGTGACACCCTCTTCCTCTCCCACCCACGAAACCCTCTCCCTCTCCCCCGTGACCCCCTCCCCCTCTCCCTCTCCCCCGTGACACCCTCTTCCTCTCCCTCTCCCCCCGTGACACCCTCTCCCCCGTGACACCCTCTTCCTCTCCCTCTCCCCCTGTGACACCCTCTCCCTCTCTCTCTCTCCCCCGTGACACCCTCTACCTCTCCCCCGTGACACCCTCTCCCTCTACCTCTCCTCCATGTGACACCCTCTCCCTTCCTCCCCCTTGACACCCTCTCGCTCGCCACCCCGTGACACCCTCTTCCTCTCCCACCCACGAAACCCTCTCCCTCTCCCCCGTGACACCCTCTCCCTCTCCCCCTGTGACACCCTCTCCCTCTCTCTCTCTCCCCCGTGACACCCTCTCCCTCTCCCCCTTGACACCCTCTCTCTCTCTCCCCCGTGACACCCTCTTCCTCTCCCTCTCCCCCCCGTGACACCCTCTCTCTCTCCCCCGTGACACCGTCTTCCTCTCCCTCTCCCCCCGTGACACCCTCTCCCTCCCTCTCCCCCGTGACACCCTCTCTCTCCCCCGTGACACACTCTCCCTCTCCCTCCGTGACACCCTCTCCCTCTCCCCCGTGACACCCTCTCCCTCTCCCCCGTGACACCCTCTTTCTCTCCTTCTCCCCGTGACACCCTCTCCCTCTCCCCCTTGACACCCTCTCTCTCTCTCCCCCGTGACACCCTCTTCCTCTCCCTCTCCCCCCCGTGACACCCTCTCTCTCTCCCCCGTGACACTGTCTTCCTCTACCTCTCCCCCGTGACACACTCTCCCTCTCCCTCTCCCCCCGTGACACCCTCTACCTCTCCCCCCCGTTACACCCTCTCCCTCTCCCTCTGCCCCCTGTGACACCCTCTCCCTCTCCCCGTGACACCCTCTTCCTCTCCCTCTCCCCCCCGTGACACGCTCTTCCTCTCCCTCTCCCGCCCGTGACACCCTCTCCCTCTCCCTCTCCCCCCGTGACACCCTCTCCCTTCCTCCCCCGTGACACCCTCTCGCTCGCCCCCCCGTGACACCCTCTTCCTCTCCCACCCACGAAACCCTCTCCCTCTCCACCGTGACACCCTCCCCCTCTCCCTCTCCCCCGTGACACCCTCTTCCTCTCCCTCTCCCCCCGTGACACCCTCTCCCCCGTGACACTGTCTTCCTCTCCCTCTCCCCCCGTGACACCCTCTCCCTCTCTCTCTCTCCCCCGTGACACCCTCTCCCTCTCCCCCCGTGACACCCTCTCCCTCTCCCCCCGTGACACCCTCTCCCTCTCCCCCCGTGACACCCTCTCCCTTCCTCCCCCGTGACACCCTCTCGCTCGCCCCCCCGTGACACCCTCTTCCTCTCCCACCCACGAAACCCTCTCCCTCTCCCCCGTGACCCCCTCCCCCTCTCCCTCTCCCCCGTGACACCCTCTTCCTCTCCCTCTCCCCCCGTGACACCCTCTCCCCGTGACACCCTCTTCCTCTCCCTCTCCCCCTGTGACACCCTCTCCCTCTCTCTCTCTCCCCCGTGACACCCTCTACCTCTCCCCCCGTGACACCCTCTCCCTCTACCTCTCCTCCATGTGACACCCTCTCCCTTCCTCCCCCTTGACACCCTCTCGCTCGCCACCCCGTGACACCCTCTTCCTCTCCCACCCACGAAACCCTCTCCCTCTCCCCCGTGACACCCTCTCCCTCTCCCCCTGTGACACCCTCTCCCTCTCTCTCTCTCCCCCGTGACACCCTCTCCCTCTCCCCCTTGACACCCTCTCTCTCTCTCCCCCGTGACACCCTCTTCCTCTCCCTCTCCCCCCCGTGACACCCTCTCTCTCTCCCCCGTGACACCGTCTTCCTCTCCCTCTCCCCCCGTGACACCCTCTCCCTCCCTCTCCCCCGTGACACCCTCTCTCTCCCCCGTGACACACTCTCCCTCTCCCTCCGTGACACCCTCTCCCTCTCCCCCGTGACTCCCTCTCCCCCGTGACACCCTCTTTCTCTCCTTCTCCCCGTGACACCCTCTCCCTCTCCCCCCGTGACACCCTCACCCTCTCCCCTCCGTGACACTCTCTTCCTCTCCCTCTCCCCCGTGACACCCTCTCCCTCTCCCCCGTGACACCCTCTCCCTCTCCCTCTCCCCCGTGACACGCTCTCCCTCTCCCCCGTGACACCCACTCCCTCTCCCTCTCCCCTCCGTGACACCCTCTTCCTCTCCCTCTCCCCCGTGACACCCTCTCCCTCTCCCCCGTGACACCCTCTCCCTCTCCCTCTCCCCCGTGACACCCTCTCCCTCTCCCCCGTGACACCCCCTCCCTCTCCCTCTCCCCCGTGACACCCTCTTCCTCTCCTTCTCCTCGTGACACCCTCTCCCTCTCCCCCCGTGACACCCTCTCCCTCTCCCCTCCGTGACACCCTCTCCCTCTCCCTCTCCCCCCGTGACACCCTATCCTTCTCCCCCCGTGACACCCTCTCCCTCTCCCCCCGTGACACCCTCTCCCTCTCCCTCTCCCTCTCACCCCGTGACACCCTCTCCCTCTCCCTCTCCCCCGTGACACCCTCTTCCTCTCCTTCTCCTCGTGACACCCTCTCCCTCTCCCCCCGTGACACCCTCTCCCTCTCCCCCGTGACACCCTCTCCCTCTCCCTCTCCCCCGTGACACCCTCTTCCTCTCCTTCTCCTCGTGACACCCTCTCCCTCTCCCCCCGTGACACCCTCTCCCTCTCCCCCGTGACACCCTCTCCCTCTACCTCTCCTCCATGTGACACCCTCTCCCTTCCTCCCCCGTGACACCCTCTCGCTCGCCCCCCCGTGACACACTCTTCCTCTCCCACCCACGAAACCCTCTCCCTCTCCCCCGTGACACCCTCTCCCTCTCCCCCTGTGACACCCTCTCCCTCTCTCTCTCTCCCCCGTGACACCCTCTCCCTTTCCCCCCGTGACACCCTCTTCCTCTCCCTCTCCCCCTCCCCCTGTGACACCCTCGCCCTCTCCCCCCTTGACACCCACTCCCTCTGCCCCCCTTGACTCCCTCTCCCTCTCCTCCCCTTGACTCCCTCTCCCCCCTGTAACACACTCTCCCTCTCCCCCCCCGTTACACCCTCTCCCTCTCCCCCCCCGTTACACCCTCTCCCTCTCCCTCTCCTCCGTGACACCCTCTCCCTCTCCCCCCGTGACACCCTCTCCCTCTCCCTCCGTGACACCCTCTCCCTCTCCCTCTCCCCCCGTGACACCCTCTCCCTCTCCCTCTCCCCCGTGACACCCTATCCCTCTCCCCCCGTGACACCCTCTCCCTCTCCCTCTCCCCCCGTGACACCCTCTCCCTTCCTCCCCCATGACACCCTCTCCCTCTCCCCCTGTGACACCCTCTCCCTCTCTCTCCCCCGTGACACCCTCTCCCTCTCCCCCCGTGACACCCTCTCCCTCGCGCCCCCGTGACACCCTCTCCCTTTCCCCCTGTGACACCCTCTTCCTCTCCCTCTCCCCCTCCCCCTGTGACACCCTCGCACTCTCCCCCCCTTGACACCCACTCCCTCTCCCCCCTTGACACCCTCTCCCTCTCCCCCCCTTGACTTCCTCTCCCCCCGGTAACACACTCTCCCTCTCCCCCGTTACACCCTCTCCCTCTCCCTCCCCCGTGACACCTTCTTCCTCTCCCCCCCTTGACACCCTCTCCCTCCCTCCCCGTGACACCCTCGCCCTCTCCCCCACTTCACACCCACTCCCTCTCCCCCCCGTGACTCCCTCTTCCTCTCCCTCCCCCCCTCGTGACACACTCTCCCTCTCCCCCCCTTGACACCCTCTCCCTCTCCCCCGTGACACCCTCTCCCTCTCCCCCTGTGACACCCTCTCCCTCTCTCTCTCTCCCCCGTGACACCCTCTCCCTCTCCCCCTTGACACCCTCTCTCTCTCTCCCCCGTGACACCCTCTTCCTCTCCCTCTCCCCCCCGTGACACCCTCTCTCTCTCTCCCGTGACACCGTCTTCCTCTCCCTCTCCCCCCGTGACACCCTCTCCCTCCCTCTCCCCCGTGACACACTCTCCCTCTCCCTCTCCCTCCATGACACCCTCTCCCTCTCCCCCGTGACACCCTCTCCCTCTCCCCCGTGACACACTCTCCCTCTCCCTCTCCCCCGTGACACCCTCTCCCTCTCCCCCGTGACACCCTCTTTCTCTCCTTCTCCCCGTGACACCCTCACCCTCTCCCCCCGTGACACCCTCTCCCTCTCCCCCGTGACACTCTCTTCCTCTCCCTCTCCCCCGTGACACCCTCTCCCTCTCCCCCGTGACACCCTCTCCCTCTCCCTCTCCCCCGTGACACCCTCTCCCTCTCCCCCGTGACACCCGCTCCCTCTCCCTCTCCCCTCCGTGACACCCTCTTCCTCTCCCTCTCCCCCGTGACACCCTCTCCCTCTCCCCCGTGACACCCTCTCCCTCTCCCTCTCCCCCGTGACACCCTCTCCCTCTCCCCCGTGACACCCCCTCCCTCTCCCTCTCCCCCGTGACACCCTCTTCCTCTCCTTCTCCTCGTGACACCCTCTCCCTCTCCCCCCGAGACACCCTCTCCCTCTCCCCTCCGTGACACCCTCTCCCTCTCCTTCTCCCCCCGTGACATCCTATCCTTCTCCCCCCGTGACACCCTCTCCCTCTCCCCCCGTGACACCCTCTCCCTCTCCCTCTCCCTCTCCCTCTCCCCCGTGACACCCTCTTCCTCTCCTTCTCCTCGTGACACCCTCTCCCTCTCCCCCCGTGACACCCTCTCCCTCTCCCCCGTGACACCCTCTCCCTCTCCCTCTCCCCCGTGACACCCTCTTCCTCTCCTTCTCCTCGTGACACCCTCTCCCTCTCCCCCCGTGACACCCTCTCCCTCTCCCCCGTGACACCCTCTCCCTCTACCTCTCCTCCATGTGACACCCTCTCCCTTCCTCCCCCGTGACACCCTCTCGCTCGCCCCCCCCGTGACACACTCTTCCTCTCCCACCCACGAAACCCTCTCCCTCTCCCCCGTGACACCCTCTCCCTCTCCCCCTGTGACACCCTCTCCCTCTCTCTCTCTCCCCCGTGACACCCTCTCCCTTTCCCCCCGTGACACCCTCTTCCTCTCCCTCTCCCCCTCCCCCTGTGACACCCTCGCCCTCTCCCCCCTTGACACCCACTCCCTCTGCCCCCCTTGACTCCCTCTCCCTCTCCTCCCCTTGACTCCCTCTCCCCCCTGTAACACACTCTCCCTCTCCCCCGTTACACCCTCTCCCTCTCCCCCCCGTTACACCCTCTCCCTCTCCCTCTCCTCCGTGACACCCTCTCCCTCTCCCCCCGTGACACCCTCTCCCTCTCCCTCCGTGACACCCTCTCCCTCTCCCTCTCCCCCCGTGACACCCTCTCCCTCTCCCTCTCCCTCTCACCCCGTGACACCCTCTCCCTCTCCCTCTCCCCCGTGACACCCTCTTCCTCTCCTTCTCCTCGTGACACCCTCTCCCTCTCCCCCCGTGACACCCTCTCCCTCTCCCCCGTGACACCCTCTCCCTCTCCCTCTCCCCCGTGACACCCTCTTCCTCTCCTTCTCCTCGTGACACCCTCTCCCTCTCCCCCCGTGACACCCTCTCCCTCTCCCCCGTGACACCCTCTCCCTCTACCTCTCCTCCATGTGACACCCTCTCCCTTCCTCCCCCGTGACACCCTCTCGCTCGCCCCCCCGTGACACACTCTTCCTCTCCCACCCACGAAACCCTCTCCCTCTCCCCCGTGACACCCTCTCCCTCTCCCCCTGTGACACCCTCTCCCTCTCTCTCTCTCCCCCGTGACACCCTCTCCCTTTCCCCCCGTGACACCCTCTTCCTCTCCCTCTCCCCCTCCCCCTGTGACACCCTCGCCCTCTCCCCCCTTGACACCCACTCCCTCTGCCCCCCTTGACTCCCTCTCCCTCTCCTCCCCTTGACTCCCTCTCCCCCCTGTAACACACTCTCCCTCTCCCCCCCCGTTACACCCTCTCCCTCTCCCCCCCCGTTACACCCTCTCCCTCTCCCTCTCCTCCGTGACACCCTCTCCCTCTCCCCCCGTGACACCCTCTCCCTCTCCCTCCGTGACACCCTCTCCCTCTCCCTCTCCCCCCGTGACACCCTCTCCCTCTCCCTCTCCCCCGTGACACCCTATCCCTCTCCCCCCGTGACACCCTCTCCCTCTCCCTCTCCCCCCGTGACACCCTCTCCCTTCCTCCCCCATGACACCCTCTCCCTCTCCCCCTGTGACACCCTCTCCCTCTCTCTCCCCCGTGACACCCTCTCCCTCTCCCCCCGTGACACCCTCTCCCTCGCGCCCCCGTGACACCCTCTCCCTTTCCCCCTGTGACACCCTCTTCCTCTCCCTCTCCCCCTCCCCCTGTGACACCCTCGCACTCTCCCCCCCTTGACACCCACTCCCTCTCCCCCCTTGACACCCTCTCCCTCTCCCCCCCTTGACTTCCTCTCCCCCCGGTAACACACTCTCCCTCTCCCCCGTTACACCCTCTCCCTCTCCCTCCCCCGTGACACCTTCTTCCTCTCCCCCCCTTGACACCCTCTCCCTCCCTCCCCGTGACACCCTCGCCCTCTCCCCCACTTCACACCCACTCCCTCTCCCCCCCGTGACTCCCTCTTCCTCTCCCTCCCCCCCTCGTGACACACTCTCCCTCTCCCCCCCTTGACACCCTCTCCCTCTCCCCCGTGACACCCTCTCCCTCTCCCCCTGTGACACCCTCTCCCTCTCTCTCTCTCCCCCGTGACACCCTCTCCCTCTCCCCCTTGACACCCTCTCTCTCTCTCCCCCGTGACACCCTCTTCCTCTCCCTCTCCCCCCCGTGACACCCTCTCTCTCTCCCCCGTGACACCGTCTTCCTCTCCCTCTCCCCCCGTGACACCCTCTCCCTCCCTCTCCCCCGTGACACCCTCTCTCTCCCCCGTGACACACTCTCCCTCTCCCTCTCCCTCCGTGACACCCTCTCCCTCTCCCCCGTGACACCCTCTCCCTCTCCCCCGTGACACACTCTCCCTCTCCCTCTCCCCCGTGACACCCTCTCCCTCGCCCCCGTGACACCCTCTTTCTCTCCTTCTCCCCGTGACACCCTCACCCTCTCCCCCCGTGACACCCTCTCCCTCTCCCCCGTGACACTCTCTTCCTCTCCCTCTCCCCCGTGACACCCTCTCCCTCTCCCCCGTGACACCCTCTCCCTCTCCCTCTCCCCCGTGACACCCTCTCCCTCTCCCCCGTGACACCCGCTCCCTCTCCCTCTCCCCTCCGTGACACCCTCTTCCTCTCCCTCTCCCCCGTGACACCCTCTCCCTCTCCCCCGTGACACCCTCTCCCTCTCCCTCTCCCCCGTGACACCCTCTCCCTCTCCCCCGTGACACCCCCTCCCTCTCCCTCTCCCCCGTGACACCCTCTTCCTCTCCTTCTCCTCGTGACACCCTCTCCCTCTCCCCCCGAGACACCCTCTCCCTCTCCCCTCCGTGACACCCTCTCCCTCTCCTTCTCCCCCCGTGACATCCTATCCTTCTCCCCCCGTGACACCCTCTCCCTCTCCCCCCGTGACACCCTCTCCCTCTCCCTCTCCCTCTCCCTCTCCCCCGTGACACCCTCTTCCTCTCCTTCTCCTCGTGACACCCTCTCCCTCTCCCCCCGTGACACCCTCTCCCTCTCCCCCGTGACACCCTCTCCCTCTCCCTCTCCCCCGTGACACCCTCTTCCTCTCCTTCTCCTCGTGACACCCTCTCCCTCTCCCCCCGTGACACCCTCTCCCTCTCCCCCGTGACACCCTCTCCCTCTACCTCTCCTCCATGTGACACCCTCTCCCTTCCTCCCCCGTGACACCCTCTCGCTCGCCCCCCCCGTGACACACTCTTCCTCTCCCACCCACGAAACCCTCTCCCTCTCCCCCGTGACACCCTCTCCCTCTCCCCCTGTGACACCCTCTCCCTCTCTCTCTCTCCCCCGTGACACCCTCTCCCTTTCCCCCCGTGACACCCTCTTCCTCTCCCTCTCCCCCTCCCCCTGTGACACCCTCGCCCTCTCCCCCCTTGACACCCACTCCCTCTGCCCCCCTTGACTCCCTCTCCCTCTCCTCCCCTTGACTCCCTCTCCCCCCTGTAACACACTCTCCCTCTCCCCCGTTACACCCTCTCCCTCTCCCCCCCGTTACACCCTCTCCCTCTCCCTCTCCTCCGTGACACCCTCTCCCTCTCCCCCCGTGACACCCTCTCCCTCTCCCTCTCCCCCCGTGACACCCTCTCCCTCTCCCTCTCCCCCGTGACACCCTATCCCTCTCCCCCCGTGACACCCTCTCCCTCTCCCTCTCCCCCCGTGACACCCTCTCCCTTCCTCCCCGTGACACCCTCTCCCTCTCCCCCTGTGACACCCTCTCCCTCTCTCTCTCTCCCCCGTTACACCCTCTCCCTCTCCCCCCCGTTACACCCTCTCCCTCTCCCTCTCCTCCGTGACACCCTCTCCCTCTCCCCCCGTGACACCCTCTCCCTCTCCCTCCGTGACACCCTCTCCCTCTCCCTCTCCCCCCGTGACACCCTCTCCCTCTCCCTCTCCCCCGTGACACCCTATCCCTCTCCCCCCGTGACACCCTCTCCCTCTCCCTCTCCCCCCGTGACACCCTCTCCCTTCCTCCCCCGTGACACCCTCTCCCTCTCCCCCTGTGACACCCTCTCCCTCTCTCTCCCCCGTGACACCCTCTCCCTCTCCCCCCGTGACACCCTCTCCCTCGCGCCCCCGTGACACCCTCTCCCTTTCCCCCTGTGACACCCTCTTCCTCTCCCTCTCCCCCTCCCCCTGTGACACCCTCGCCCTCTCCCCCCCTTGACACCCACTCCCTCTCCCCCCTTGACACCCTCTCCCTCTCCCCCCCTTGACTTCCTCTCCCCCCGGTAACACACTCTCCCTCTCCCCCGTTACACCCTCTCCCTCTCCTCCCCCGTGACACCTTCTTCCTCTCCTCCCCTTGACACCCTCTCCCTCCCTCCCCGTGACACCCTCGCCCTCTCCCCCACTTCACACCCACTCCCTCTCCCCCCCGTGACACCCTCTCCCTCTCCCCCCGTGACACACAGTCCCTCTCCCTCTCCCCCCGTGACACCCTCTACCTCTCCCCCCCCATTACACCCTCTCCCTCTCCCTCTGCCCCCTGTGACACCCTCTCCCTCTCCCCGTGACACCCTCTTCCTCTCCCTCTCCCCCCCGTGACACGCTCTTCCTCTCCCTCTCCCTCTCCCACCCGTGACACCCTCTCCCTCTCCCCCCGTGACACCCTCTCCCTCTCCCTCTCTTCCTCGTGACACCCTCTCTCTCTCTCCCGCCCGTGACACCCTCTCCCTCTCCCTCTCCCCCCGTGACACTCTCTCCCTCTCCCCCCGTGACACCCTCTCCCTCTCCCTCTCCCCCCGTGACACCCTCTCCCTTCCTCCCCCGTGACACCCTCTCGCTCGCCCCCCCGTGACACCCTCCCCCTCTCCCTCTCCCCCGTGACACCCTCCCCCTCTCCCTCTCCCCCGTGACACTCTCTTCCTCTCCCTCTGCCCCCGTGACACCCTCTCCCCCGTGACACCGTCTTCCTCTCCCTCTCCCCCCTTGATACCCTCTCCCTCTCTCTCTCTCCCCCGTGACACCCTCTCCCTCTCCCCCCGTTACACCCTCTCCCTCTACCTCTCCTCCATGTGACACCCTCTCCCTTCCTCTCCCGTGACACCCTCTCGCTCGCCCCCCCCGTGACACCCTCTTCCTCTCCCACCCACGAAACCCTCTCCCTCTCCCCCGTGACACCCTCTCCTTCACCCCCTGTGACACCCTCACCCTCTCCCTCTCTCTCTCTCCCCCGTGACACCCTCTCCCTCTCCCCCCGTGACACCCTCTCCCTCTCCCCTCCGTGACACCCTCTCCCTCTCCCTCTCCCCCCTTGACACCCTATCCCTCTCCCCCCGTGACACCCTCTCCCTCTCCCCCCGTGACACCCTCTCCCTCTCCCTCTCCCCCCGTGACATCCTCTCCCTTCCTCCCCCGTGACACCCTCTCGCTCGCGCCCCCGTGACACCCTCTTCCTTTCCCACCCACGAAACCCTCTCCCTCTCCCCCGTGACACCCTCTCCCTCTCCTCCTGTGACACCCTCTCCCTCTCTCTCTCTCCCCCGTGACACCCTCTCCCTCTCCCCCCGTGACACCCTCTCCCTCTCCCTCTCCCCCTCCCCCTGTGACACCCTCGCCCTCTCCCCCCCTTGACACCCACTCCCTCTCCCCCCCTTGACACCCTCTCCCTCTCCCCCCCTTGACTTCCTTTCCCCCCTGTAACAAACTCTCCCTCTCCCTCTCCCCCCCCCCCGTGACACCTTCTTCCTCTCCCCCCCTTGACACCCTCTCCCTCCCTCCCCGTGACACCCACGCCCTCTCCCCCACTTCACACCATCTCCCTCTCCTCACGTGACTCCCTCTCCCTCTCCCCCCGTGACACCCTCGCCCTCTCCCCCACTTCACACCCACTCCCTCTCCCTCCGTGACACCCTCTCCCTCTCCCTCTCCCCCCGTGACACCCTCTCCCTCTCCCCCCGTGACACCCTCGCCCTCTCCCCACTTCACACCCTCTCCCTCCCTCCCCGTGACACCCTCGCCCTCTCCCCCACTTCACACCCACTCCCTCTCCCTCCGTGACACCCTCACCCTCTCCCTCTCCCCCCGTGACACCCTATCCCTCTCCCCCCGTGACACCCTCTCCCTCTCCCCCGTGACATCCTCTCCCTCTCCCCCCGTGACATCCTCTCCCTTCCCCCCCCCCCGACACCCTCTTGCTCGCCCCCTCGTGACACCCTCTTCCTCTCCCACCCACGAAACCCTCTCCCTCTCCCCCTTGACACCCTCCCCCTCTCCCTCTCCCCCGTGACACCCTCTTCCTCTCCCTCTCCCCCCGTGACACCCTCTCCCCCGTGACTCCCTCTTCCTCTCCCTCTCCCCCTGTGACACCCTCTCCCTCTCCCACCCACGAAACCCTCTCCCTCTCCCCCGTGACACCCTCTCCTTCATCCCCTGTGACACCCTCACCCTCTCCCTCTCTCTCTCTCCCCCGTGACACCCTCTCCCTCTCCCCCCGTGACACCCTCTCCCTCTCCCCTCCGTGACACCCTCTCCCTCTCCCCTCCGTGACACCCTCTCCCTCTCCCTCTCCCCCCTTGACACCCTCTCCCTCGCGCCCCCGTGACACCCTCTCCCTTTCCCCCTGTGACACCCTCTTCCTCTCCCTCTCCCCCTCCCCCTGTGACACCCTCGCACTCTCCCCCCCTTGACACCCACTCCCTCTCCCCCCTTGACACCCTCTCCCTCTCCCCCCCTTGACTTCCTCTCCCCCCGGTAACACACTCTCCCATTCCCCCGTTACACCCTCTCCCTCTCCCTCCCCCGTGACACCTTCTTCCTCTCCCCCCCTTGACACCCTCTCCCTCCCTCCCCGTGACACCCTCGCCCTCTCCCCCACTTCACACCCACTCCCTCTCCCCCCCGTGACTCCCTCTTCCTCTCCCTCCCCCCCTCGTGACACACTCTCCCTCTCCCCCCCTTGACACCCTCTCCCTCTCCCCCGTGACACCCTCTCCCTCTCCCCCTGTGACACCCTCTCCCTCTCTCTCTCTCCCCCGTGACACCCTCTCCCTCTCCCCCTTGACACCCTCTCTCTCTCTCCCCCGTGACACCCTCTTCCTCTCCCTCTCCCCCCCGTGACACCCTCTCTCTCTCCCCCGTGACACCGTCTTCCTCTCCCTCTCCCCCCGTGACACCCTCTCCCTCCCTCTCCCCCGTGACACCCTCTCTCTCCCCCGTGACACACTCTCCCTCTCCCTCTCCCTCCGTGACACCCTCTCCCTCTCCCCCGTGACACCCTCTCCCTCTCCCCCGTGACACCCTCTTTCTCTCCTTCTCCCCGTGACACCCTCACCCTCTCCCCCCGTGACACTCTCTTCCTCTCCCTCTCCCCCATGACACCCTCTCCCTCTCCCCCGTGACACCCTCTCCCTCTCCCTCTCCCCCGTGACACCCTCTCCCTCTCCCCCGTGACACCCGCTCCCTCTCCCTCTCCCCTCCGTGACACCCTCTTCCTCTCCCTCTCCCCCGTGACACCCTCTCCCTCTCCCCCGTGACACCCTCTCCCTCTCCCTCTCCCCCGTGACACCCTCTCCCTCTCCCCCGTGACACCCCCTCCCTCTCCCTCTCCCCCGTGACACCCTCTTCCTCTCCTTCTCCTCGTGACACCCTCTCCCTCTCCCCCCGTGACACCCTCTCCCTCTCCCCTCCGTGACACCCTCTCCCTCTCCCTCTCCCCCCGTGACACCCTATCCTTCTCCCCCCGTGACACCCTCTCCCTCTCCCCCCGTGACACCCTCTCCCTCTCCCTCTCACCCCGTGACACCCTCTCCCTCTCCCTCTCCCCCGTGACACCCTCTTCCTCTCCTTCTCCTCGTGACACCCTCTCCCTCTCCCCCCGTGACACCCTCTCCCTCTCCCCCGTGACACCCTCTCCCTCTCCCTCTCCCCCGTGACACCCTCTTCCTCTCCTTCTCCTCGTGACACCCTCTCCCTCTCCCCCCGTGACACCCTCTCCCTCTCCCCCGTGACACCCTCTCCCTCTACCTCTCCTCCATGTGACACCCTCTCCCTTCCTCCCCCGTGACACCCTCTCGCTCGCCCCCCCGTGACACACTCTTCCTCTCCCACCCACGAAACCCTCTCCCTCTCCCCCGTGACACCCTCTCCCTCTCCCCCTGTGACACCCTCTCCCTCTCTCTCTCTCCCCCGTGACACCCTCTCCCTTTCCCCCCGTGACACCCTCTTCCTCTCCCTCTCCCCCTCCCCCTGTGACACCCTCGCCCTCTCCCCCCTTGACACCCACTCCCTCTGCCCCCCTTGACTCCCTCTCCCTCTCCTCCCCTTGACTCCCTCTCCCCCCTGTAACACACTCTCCCTCTCCCCCGTTACACCCTCTCCCTCTCCCCCCCGTTACACCCTCTCCCTCTCCCTCTCCTCCGTGACACCCTCTCCCTCTCCCCCCGTGACACCCTCTCCCTCTCCCTCCGTGATACCCTCTCCCTCTCCCTCTCCCCCCGTGACACCCTCTCCCTCTCCCTCTCCCCCATGACACCCTATCCCTCTCCCCCCGTGACACCCTCTCCCTCTCCCTCTCCCCCCGTGACACCCTCTCCCTTCCTCCCCGTGACACCCTCTCCCTCTCCCCCTGTGACACCCTCTCCCTCTCTCTCTCTCCCCCGTTACACCCTCTCCCTCTCCCCCCCGTTACACCCTCTCCCTCTCCCTCTCCTCCGTGACACCCTCTCCCTCTCCCCCCGTGACACCCTCTCCCTCTCCCTCCGTGACACCCTCTCCCTCTCCCTCTCCCCCCGTGACACCCTCTCCCTCTCCCTCTCCCCCGTGACACCCTATCCCTCTCCCCCCGTGACACCCTCTCCCTCTCCCTCTCCCCCCGTGACACCCTCTCCCTTCCTCCCCCGTGACACCCTCTCCCTCTCCCCCTGTGACACCCTCTCCCTCTCTCTCCCCCGTGACACCCTCTCCCTCTCCCCCCGTGACACCCTCTCCCTCGCGCCCCCGTGACACCCTCTCCCTTTCCCCCTGTGACACCCTCTTCCTCTCCCTCTCCCCCTCCCCCTGTGACACCCTCGCCCTCTCCCCCCCTTGACACCCACTCACTCTCCCCCCTTGACACCCTCTCCCTCTCCCCCCCTTGACTTCCTCTCCCCCCGGTAACACACTCTCCCTCTCCCCCGTTACACCCTCTCCCTCTCCTCCCCCGTGACACCTTCTTCCTCTCCCCCCCTTGACACCCTCTCCCTCCCTCCCCGTGACACCCTCGCCCTCTCCCCCACTTCACACCCACTCCCTCTCCCCCCCGTGACACCCTCTCCCTCTCCCCCCGTGACACACAGTCCCTCTCCCTCTCCCCCCGTGACACCCTCTACCTCTCCCCCCCCATTACACCCTCTCCCTCTCCCTCTGCCCCCTGTGACACCCTCTCCCTCTCCCCGTGACACCCTCTTCCTCTCCCTCTCCCCCCCGTGACACGCTCTTCCTCTCCCTCTCCCTCTCCCACCCGTGACACCCTCTCCCTCTCCCCCCGTGACACCCTCTCCCTCTCCCTCTCTTCCTCGTGACACCCTCTCTCTCTCTCCCGCCCGTGACACCCTCTCCCTCTCCCTCTCCCCCCGTGACACTCTCTCCCTCTCCCCCCGTGACACCCTCTCCCTCTCCCTCTCCCCCCGTGACACCCTCTCCCTTCCTCCCCCGTGACACCCTCTCGCTCGCCCCCCCGTGACACCCTCCCCCTCTCCCTCTCCCCCGTGACACCCTCCCCCTCTCCCTCTCCCCCGTGACACTCTCTTCCTCTCCCTCTGCCCCCGTGACACCCTCTCCCCCGTGACACCGTCTTCCTCTCCCTCTCCCCCCTTGATACCCTCTCCCTCTCTCTCTCTCCCCCGTGACACCCTCTCCCTCCTCCCCCCGTTACACCCTCTCCCTCTACCTCTCCTCCATGTGACACCCTCTCCCTTCCTCTCCCGTGACACCCTCTCGCTCGCCCCCCCATGACACCCTCTTCCTCTCCCACCCACGAAACCCTCTCCCTCTCCCCCGTGACACCCTCTCCTTCACCCCCTGTGACACCCTCACCCTCTCCCTCTCCCCCCGTGACACCCTCTCCCTCTCCCCTCCGTGACACCCTCTCCCTCTCCCTCTCCCCCCTTGACACCCTATCCCTCTCCCCGTGACACCCTCTCCCTCTCCCCCCGTGACACCCTCTCCCTCTCCCTCTCCCCCCGTGACATCCTCTCCCTTCCTCCCCCGTGACACCCTCTCGCTCGCGCCCCCGTGACACCCTCTTCCTTTCCCACCCACGAAACCCTCTCCCTCTCCCCCGTGACACCCTCTCCCTCTCCTCCTGTGACACCCTCTCCCTCTCTCTCTCTCCCCCGTGACACCCTCTCCCTCTCCCCCCGTGACACCCTCTCCCTCTCCCCCTCCCCCTGTGACACCCTCGCCCTCTCCCCCCCTTGACACCCACTCCCTCTCCCCCCCTTGACACCCTCTCCCTCTCCCCCCCTTGACTTCCTTTCCCCCCTGTAACAAACTCTCCCTCTCCCTCTCCCCCCCCCCCCCCGTGACACCTTCTTCCTCTCCCCCCCTTGACACCCTCTCCCTCCCTCCCCGTGACACCCACGCCCTCTCCCCCACTTCACACCCTCTCCCTCTCCTCCCGTGACTCCCTCTCCCTCTCCCCCCGTGACACCCTCGCCCTCTCCCCCACTTCACACCCACTCCCCCTCCCTCCGTGACACCCTCTCCCTCTCCCTCTCCCCCCGTGACACCCTCTCCCTCTCCCCCCGTGACACCCTCGCCCTCTCCCCACTTCACACCCTCTCCCTCCCTCCCCGTGACACCCTCGCCCTCTCCCCCACTTCACACCCACTCCCTCTCCCTCCGTGACACCCTCACCCTCTCCCTCTCCCCCCGTGACACCCTATCCCTCTCCCCCCGTGACACCCTCTCCCTCTCCCCCGTGACATCCTCTCCCTCTCCCCCCGTGACATCCTCACCCTTCCCCCCCCCCGACACCCTCTTGCTCGCCCCCTCGTGACACCCTCTTCCTCTCCCACCCACGAAACCCTCTCCCTCTCCCCCTTGACACCCTCCCCCTCTCCCTCTCCCCCGTGACACCCTCTTCCTCTCCCTCTCCCCCCGTGACACCCTCTCCCCCGTGACTCCCTCTTCCTCTCCCTCTCCCCCTGTGACACCCTCTCCCTCTCCCACCCACGAAACCCTCTCCCTCTCCCCCGTGACACCCTCTCCTTCACCCCCTGTGACACCCTCACCCTCTCCCTCTCTCTCTCTCCCCCGTGACACCCTCTCCCTCTCCCCCTGTGACACCCTCTCCCTCTCCCCTCCGTGACACCCTCTCCCTCTCCCCTCCGTGACACCCTCTCCCTCTCCCTCTCCCCCCTTGACACCCTATCCCTCTCCCCCCGTGACACCCTCTCCCTCTCCCCCCGTGACACCCTCTCCCTCTCCCTCTCCCCCCGTGACATCCTCTCCCTTCCTCCCCCGTGACACCCTCTCGCTCGCGCCCCCGTGACACCCTCTTCCTTTCCCACCCACGAAACCCTCTCCCTCTCCCCCGTGACACCCTCTCCCTCTCCTCCTGTGACACCCTCTCCCTCTCTCTCTCTCCCCCGTGACACCCTCTCCCTCTCCCCCCGTGACACCCTCTCCCTCTCCCTCTCCCCCTCCCCCTGTGACACCCTCGCCCTCTCCCCCCCTTGACACCCACTCCCTCTCCCCCCCTTGACACCCTCTCCCTCTCCCCCCCTTGACTTCCTTTCCCCTCTGTAACAAACTCTCCCTCTCCCTCTCCCCCCCCCCCCCGTGACACCTTCTTCCTCTCCCCCCCTTGACACCCTCTCCCTCCCTCCCCGTGACACCCACGCCCTCTCCCCCACTTCACACCCTCTCCCTCTCCTCCCGTGACTCCCTCTCCCTCTCCCCCCGTGACACCCTCGCCCTCTCCCCCACTTCACACCCACTCCCTCTCCCTCCGTGACACCCTCTCCCTCTCCCTCTCCCCCCGTGACACCCTCTCCCTCTCCCCCCGTGACACCCTCGCCCTCTCCCCACTTCACACCCTCTTCCTCCCTCCCCGTGACACCCTCGCCCTCTCCCCCACTTCACACCCAGTCCCTCTCCCTCCGTGACACCCTCACCCTCTCCCTCTCCCCCCGTGACACCCTATCCCTCTCCCCCCGTGACACCCTCTCCCTCTCCCCCCGTGACACCCTCTCCCTCTCCCTCTCCCTCTCCCCCCGTGACACCCTCTCCCTTCCTCCCCCGTGACACCCTCTCGCTCGCCCCCCCGTGACACCCTCTTCCTCTCCCACCCACGAAACCCATCCCTCTCCCCCGTGACACCCTCCTCTTCTCCCTCTCCCCGTGACACCCTGTTCCTCTCCCTCTCCCCCCGTGACACCCTCTCCCCCGTGACACCCTCTCCCTCTCTCTCTCTCCCCCGTGACACCTCTCCCTCTCCCCCGTAACACCCTCTCTCTCTCCCCCGTGACACCCTCTTCCTCTCTCTCTCCCCCCCGTGACACCCTCTCTCTCTCCCCCGTGACACCCTCTTCCTCTCCATCTCCCCCCGTGACACCCTCTCCCTCTCCCCCCTTGACTCCCTCTCCCCACTGTAACACACTCTACCTCTCCCCTGCTTCACCCTCTCCCTCTCCCCCCCCCCGTGACACCTTCTTCCTCACCCCCCTCTTGACACCCTCTCCCTCCCTCCCCGTGACACCCTCGCCCTCTCCCCCACTTTCCACCCACTCCCTCTCCCCCCGTGACACCCTCTCCCTCTCCCCCGTGACACCCTCTTCCTCTCCCTCTCCCCCCCGTGACACACTCTCCCTCTCCCTCTCCCCCCGTGACACCCTCTACTCTCCCCCCCGTTACACCCTCTCCCTCTCCCTCTGCCCCCTGTGACACCCTCTCCCTCTCCCCGTGACAACCTCTTCCTCTCCCTCTCTCCCCCGTGACACGCTCTTCCTCTCCCTCTCCCGCCCGTGACACCCTCTCCCTCTCCCCCCGTGACACCCTCTCCCTCTCCCTCTCTTCCTCGTGACACCCTCTCTCTCTCTCCCGCCCGTGACACCCTCTCCCTCTCCCCCCGTGACACCCTCTCCCTCTCCCCTCGTGACACCCTCTCCTTCTCCCCCGTGACATCCTCTCCCTCTCCCCCCGTGACATCCTCTCCCTTCCCCCCCCCCTGACACCCTCTTGCTCGCCCCCTCGTGACACCCTCTTCCTCTCCCACCCACGAAACCCTCTCCCTCTCCCCCTTGACACCCTCCCCCTCTCCCTCTCCCCCGTGACACCCTCTTCCTCTCCCTCTCCCCCCGTGACACCCTCTCCCCCGTGACTCCCTCTTCCTCTCCCTCTCCCCCTGTGACACCCTCTCCCTCTCTCTCTCCCCCGTGACACCCTCTCCCTCTCCCCCCGTGACACCCTCTCCCTCTACCTCTCCTCCATGTGACACCCTCTCCCTTCCTCCCCCTTGACACCCTCTCGCTCGCCACCCCGTGACACCCTCTTCCTCTCCCACCCACGAAACCCTCTCCCTCTCCCCCGTGACACCCTCTCCCTCTCCCCCTGTGACACCCTCTCCCTCTTTCTCTCTCCCCGTGACACCCTCTCCCTCTCCCCCTTGACACCCTCTCTCTCTCTCCCCCGTGACACCCTCTTCCTCTCCCTCTCCCCCGTGACACCCTCTCCCTCTCCCCCGTGACACCCTCTCCCTCTCCCCCTGTGACACCCTCTCCCTCTCTCTCTCTCCCCCGTGACACCCTCTCCCTCTCCCCCCGTGACACCCTCTCCCTCTACCTCTCCTCCATGTGACACCCTCTCCCTCTCTCTCTCTCCCCCGTGACACCTCTCCCTCTCCCCCGTAACACCCTCTCTCTCTCCCCCGTGACACCCTCTTCCTCTCTCTCTCCCCCCCGTGACACCCTCTCTCTCTCCCTCGTGACACCCTCTTCCTCTCCATCTCCCCCCGTGACACCCTCTCCCTCTCCCCCCCTTGACTCCCTCTCCCCACTGTAACACACTCTACCTCTCCCCTGCTTCACCCTCTCCCTCTCCCCCCCCGTGACACCTTCTTCCTCACCCCCCCCTTGACACCCTCTCCCTCCCTCCCCGTGACACCCTCGCCCTCTCTCTCTCTCCCCCGTGACACCCTCTCCCTCTCTCTCTCTCCCCTCCGTGACACCCTCTCCCTCTACCCCTTGACACCCTCTCTCTCTCCCCCGTGACACCGTCTTCCTCTCCCTCTCCCCCCGTGACACCCTCTCCCTCTCCCCCAGTGACACCCTCTCCCTCTACCCCCCGTGACACCCTCTCCCTCCCTCTCCCCCGTGACACCCTCTCTCTCTCCCCCGTGACACCCTCTCCCTCTCCCCCGTGACACCCTCTTTCTCTCCTTCTCCCCGTGACACCCTCTCCCTCTCCCCCGTGACACCCTCTCCCTCTCCCCCCGTGACACCCTCTCCCTCTCCCCCGTGACACCCTCTCCCTCTCCCCCGTGACACCCTCTTTCTCTCCTTCTCCCCGTGACACCCTCTCCCTCTCCCCTCCGTGACACCCTCTTCCTCTCTCTCTCCCCCGTGACACCCTCTCCCTCTCCCCCGTGACACCCTCTCCCTCTCCCTCTCCCCCGTGACACCCTCTTCCTCTCCTTCTCCTCGTGACACCCTCTCCCTCTCCCCCCGTGACACCCTCTCCCTCTCCCCCGTGACACCCTCTCCCTCTACCTCTCCTCCATGTGACACCCTCTCCCTTCCTCCCCCGTGACACCCTCTCGCTCGCCCCCCCGTGACACACTCTTCCTCTCCCACCTACGAAACCCTCTCCCTTCCTCCCCCGTGACACCCTCTCCCTCTCCCCCTGTGACACCCTCTCCCTCTCTCTCTCTCCCCCGTGACACCCTCTCCCTTTCCCCCCGTGACACCCTCTTCCTCTCCCTCTCCCCCTCCCCCTGTGACACCCTCGCCCTCTCCCCCCTTGACACCCACTCCCTCTGCCCCCCTTGACTCCCTCTCCCTCTCCCCCCGTAACACCCTCTCCCCCCGTGACACCCTATCCCTCTCCCCCCGTGACACCCTCTCCCTCTCCCCCTGTGACACCCTCTCCCTCTCCCTCTCCCCCCGTGACACCCTCTCCCTTCCTCCCCCGTGACACTCTCTCGCTCGCCCCCCCGTGACACCCTCTTCCTCTCCCACCCACGAAACCCTCTCCCTCTCCCCCGTGACACCCTCTCCCTCTCCCACCCACGAAACCCTCTCACTCTCCCCCTGTGACACCCCCTCCCTCTCGCCCCCGTGACACCTTCTCCCTTTCCCCCTGTGACACCCTCTTCCTCTCCCTCTCCCCCTCCCCCTGTGACACCCTCGCCCTCTCCCCCCCTTGACACCCACTCCCTCTCCCCCTTTGACACCCTCTCCCTCTCCCCCCCTTGACTCCCTCTCCCCACTGTAACACACTCTCCCTCTCCCCCGTTACACCCTCTCCCTCTCCCCCCCCCGTGACACCTTCTTCCTCTCCCCCCCTTGACACCCTCTCCCTCCCTCCCCGTGACACCCTCGCCCTCTCCCCCACTTCACACCCACTCCCTCTCCACCCGTGACACCTTCTCCCTCTCCCCCTGTGACACCCTCTTCCTCTCCCTCTCCCTCGTGACACCCTCTCCCTCTCCCCCCCGTGACACTCTCTTCCTCTACCACTCCCCCCCGTGACACACTCTCCCTCTCCCTCTCCCCCCGTGACACCCTCTACCTCTCCCCCCCATTACACCCTCTCCCTCTCCCTCTGCCCCCTGTGACACCCTCTCCCTCTCCCCGTGACACGCTCTTCCTCTCCCTCTCCCCCCCGTGACACGCTCTTCCTCTCCCTCTCCCACCCGTGACATCCTCTCCCTCTCCCCCCGTGACACCCTCTCCCTCTCCCTCTCTTCCTCGTGACACCCTCTCTCTCTCCCGCCCGTGACACCCTCTCCCTCTCCCTCTCCCCCCGTGACACCCTCTCCCTCTCCCCCCGTGTCACCCTCTCCCTCTCCCTCTCCCCCCGTGACACCCTCTCCCTTCCTCCCCCGTGACACCCTCTCGCTCGCCCCCCCCGTGACACCCTCTTCCTCTCCCACCCACGAAACCCACTTTCTCTCCCCCGTGACATCCTCTCCCTCTCCCCCTGTGACACCCTCTCCCTCTCTCTCCCCCGTGACACCCTCTCCCTCTCCCCCCGTGACACCCTCCCCCTCTCCCTCTCCCCCGTGACACCCTCTTCCTCTCCCTCTGCCCCCGTGACACCCTCTCCCCCGTGACACCGTCTTCCTCTCCCTCTCCCCCCTTGACACCCTCTCCCTCTCTCTCTCTCCCCCGTGACACCCTCTCCCTCGCCCCCCGTGACACCCTCTCCCTCTACCTCTCCTCCATGTGACACCCTCTCCCTCTCTCTCTCTCCCCCGTGACACCCTCTCTCTCCCCCCCGTGACACCCTCTTCTTCTCCCCTCCGTGACACCCTCTCCCTCTCCCTCTCCCCCCTTGACACCCTATCCCTCTCCCCCCGTGACACCCTCTCCCTCTACCTCTCCTCCATGTGACATCCTCTCCCTTCCTCCCCCGTGACACCCTCTCCCTTCCTCCCCCGTGACACCCTCTCGCTCGCGCCCCCGTGACACCCTCTTCCTTTCCCACCCACGAAACCCTCTCCCTCTCCCCCGTGACACCCTCTCCCTCTCCCCCCCGTGACACCCTCTCCCTCTCCCCCTGTGACACCCTCTCCCTCTCTCTCTCTCCCCCGTGACACCCTCTCCCTCTCCCCCCGTGACACCCTCTCCCTCTCCCTCTCCCCCTCCCCCTGTGACACCCTCGCCCTCTCCCCCCCTTGACATCCACTCCCTCTCCCCCCCTTGACACCCTCTCCCTCTCCCCCCCTTGACTTCTTTTCCCCCCTGTAACACACTCTCCCTCTCCCTCTCCCCCCCCCCCCATGACACCTTCTTCCTCTCCCCCCCTTGACACCCTCTCCCTCCCTCCCCGTGACACCCTCGTCCTCTCCCCCACTTCACACCCACTCCCTCTCCCCCCGTGACACCCTCTCCCTCTCCCCCCGTGACACCCTCTTCCTCTCCGTCTCCCCCTCGTGACACCCTCTCCCTCTTCCCCCCCGTGACACCCTCTTCCTCTACCTCTTCCCCCCGTTACACACTCTCCCTCTCCCTCTCCCTCGTGACACCCTCTACCTCGCCCCCCGTTACACCCTCTCCCTCTCCCTCTGCCCCCTGTGACACCCTCTCCCTCTCCCCGTGACACCCTCTTCCTGTCCCTCTCTCCCCCGTGACACGCTCTTCCTCTCCTTCTCCCGCCTGTGACACCCTCTCCCTCTCCCCCCGTGACACCCTCTCCCTCTCCCTCTCTTCGTCGTGACACCCTCTCTCTCTCCCGCCCGTGACACCCTCACCCTCTCCCTCTCCTCCCATGACATCCTCTCCCTCTCCCCCCGTGACTCCCTCTCCCTCTCCCCCCGTGACACCCTCTCCCTCTCCCCCCGTGACACCCTCTCTCTTCCTCCCCCGTGACACCCTCTCGCTCGCCCCCCCGTGACACCCTCTTCCTCTCCCACCCACGAAACCCTCTCCCTCTCCCCCCGTGACACCCTCTCCCTCTCTCTCTCTCCCCCGTGACACCCTCTCCCTCTCCCCCCGTGACACCCTCTCCCTCTACCTCTCCTCCATGTGACATCCTCTCCCTTCCTCCCCCGTGACACCCTCTCGCTCGCCACCCCGTGACACCCTCTTCCTCTCCCACCCACGAAACCCTCTCCCTCTCCCCCGTGACACCCTCTCCCTCTCCCCCTGTGACACCCTCTCCCTCTCTCTCTCTCCCCCGTGACACCCTCTCCCTCTCCCCCGTGACACCCTCTCTCTCTCCCCCGTGACACCCTCTTCCTCTCCCTCTCCCCCCCGTGACACCCTCTCTCTCTCCCCCGTGACACCCTCTTCCTCTCCCTCTCCCCCCGTGACACCCTCTTCCTCTCCCTCTCCCCCCGTGACACCCTCTTCCTCTACCTCTCCCCCCGTGACACCCTCTCCCTCTCCTTCCCGTGACACCCTCTCTCTCTCTCCCCCCCGTGACACCCTCTCTCTCTTCCTCTCCCCCGTGACACCCTCTCGCTCTCCCCCCGTGACACCCTCCCTCTCTGCCCCCTGTGACACGCTCTTCCTCTCTCCCCCGTAACACCCTCTCTCTCTCCCCCCCGTGACACCCTCTCCCTCTCCCCCTGTGACATCCTCTCCCTCTCCCCCCGTGACACCCTCTGCCTCTCCCTCCCCCCCTTTTTACCCTCTCCCTCTTCCCCCCCTGACACCCTCTCCCTCTCCCCCCGACACCCTCTCTCTCTCCCCCCCGTGACACCCTCTCTCTCTCCCCCCGTGACACCCTCTCTCTCTCTCCTCCTGTGACACCCTCTCCCTCTCCCCCCTGTGACACCCTCTCTCTCTCCCCCCCGTGACTCCCTCTCTCTCTCTCCCCCTGTGACACCCTCTCCCTCTTCCCCTGTGAGACTCTCTGCCTCTCCCTCCCCCCCTTTTTACCCTCTCCCTCTTCCCCCCCTGACACCCTCTCCCTCTCCCCCCCGACACCCTCTCCCTCTCCCCCCGTGACATCCTCTCCTTCTCCCCCCGTAACACCCTCTCCCTCTTCCCCCCCGACACCCTCTCCCTCTCCCCCGCCCCGACACCCTCTCCCTCTCCCTCTCCCCCCCGTGACCCCCTCTCCCTCTCCCCCCCGTGACACCCTCTCTCTCTCCCCCCCGTGACACTCTCTCCCCCCGTGACACCTTCTCCCTCTCCTGCCCCCCGTGACAACCTCTCCCTCTCCCCGTGACATGCTCTTCATCTCCCCGTGTGCCACCCTCTCTCTCCCTGGGACACCCTGTCCCTCTCTCCCCCCGTGACACCCTCTCCCTCTCTCCCCCCGTGACACCCTCTCTCTCTCCCGCCCGTGACACCCTCTCCCTCTCCCTCTCCTCCCGTGACATCCTCTCCCTCTCCCCCCGTGACACCCTCTCCCTCTCCCCCCGTGACACCCTCTCCCTCTCCCCCCGTGACACCCTCTCTCTTCCTCCCCCGTGACACCCTCTCGCTCGCCCCCCCGTGACACCCTCTTCCTCTCCCACCCACGAAACCCTCTCCCTCTCCCCCCGTGACACCCTCTCCCTCTCTCTCTCTCCCCCGTGACACCCTCTCCCTCTCCCCCGTGACACCCTCTCCCTCTACCTCTCCTCCATGTGACATCCTCTCCCTTCCTCCCCCGTGACACCCTCTCGCTCGCCCCCCTGTGACACCCTCTTCCTCTCCCACCCACGAAACCCTCTCCCTCTCCCCCGTGACACCCTCTCCCTCTCCCCCTGTGACACCCTCTCCCTCTCTCTCTCTCCCCCGTGACACCCTCTCCCTCTCCCCCGTGACACCCTCTCTCTCTCCCCCATGACACCCTCTTCCTCTCCCTCTCCCCCCCGTGACACCCTCTCTCTCTCCCCCGTGACACCCTCTTCCTCTCCCTCTCCCCCCGTGACACCCTCTTCCTCTCCCTCTCCCCCCGTGACACCCTCTGCCTCTCCCTCCCCCCCCTTTTACCCTCTCCCTCTTCCCCCCCTGACACCCTCTCCCTCTCCCCCCGACACCCTCTCTCTCTCCCCCCCGTGACACCCTCTCTCTCTCCCCCCGTGACACCCTCTCTCTCTCTCCTCCTGTGACACCCTCTCCCTCTCCCCCCTGTGACACCCTCTCTCTCTCCCCCCCGTGACTCCCTCTCTCTCTCTCCCCCTGTGACACCCTCTCCCTCTTCCCCTGTGAGACCCTCTGCCTCTCCCTCCCCCCCTTTTTACCCTCTCCCTCTTCCCCCCCTGACACCCTCTCCCTCTCCCCCCCGACACCCTCTCCCTCTCCCCCCGTGACATCCTCTCCTTCTCCCCCCGTAACACCCTCTCCCTCTTCCCCCCCGACACCCTCTCCCTCTCCCCCGCCCCGACACCCTCTCCCTCTCCCTCTCCCCCCCGTGACCCCCTCTCCCTCTCCCCCCCGTGACACCCTCTCTCTCTCCCCCCCGTGACACTCTCTCCCCCCGTGACACCTTCTCCCTCTCCTGCCCCCCGTGACAACCTCTCCCTCTCCCCGTGACATGCTCTTCATCTCCCCGTGTGCCACCCTCTCTCTCCCTGGGACACCCTGTCCCTCTCTCCCCCCGTGACACCCTCTCCCTCTCTCCCCCCGTGACACCCTCTCTCTCTCCCGCCCGTGACACCCTCTCCCTCTCCCTCTCCTCCCGTGACATCCTCTCCCTCTCCCCCCGTGACACCCTCTCCCTCTCCCCCCGTGACACCCTCTCCCTCTCCCCCCGTGACACCCTCTCTCTTCCTCCCCCGTGACACCCTCTCGCTCGCCCCCCCGTGACACCCTCTTCCTCTCCCACCCACGAAACCCTCTCCCTCTCCCCCCGTGACACCCTCTCCCTCTCTCTCTCTCCCCCGTGACACCCTCTCCCTCTCCCCCGTGACACCCTCTCCCTCTACCTCTCCTCCATGTGACATCCTCTCCCTTCCTCCCCCGTGACACCCTCTCGCTCGCCCCCCTGTGACACCCTCTTCCTCTCCCACCCACGAAACCCTCTCCCTCTCCCCCGTGACACCCTCTCCCTCTCCCCCTGTGACACCCTCTCCCTCTCTCTCTCTCCCCCGTGACACCCTCTCCCTCTCCCCCGTGACACCCTCTCTCTCTCCCCCATGACACCCTCTTCCTCTCCCTCTCCCCCCCGTGACACCCTCTCTCTCTCCCCCGTGACACCCTCTTCCTCTCCCTCTCCCCCCGTGACACCCTCTTCCTCTCCCTCTCCCCCCGTGACACCCTCTTCCTCTACCTCTCCCCCCGTGACACCCTCTCCCTCTCCTCCCCGTGACACCCTCTCTCTCTCTCCCCCCCGTGACACCCTCTCTCTCTTCCTCTCCCCCCCGTGACACCCTCTCTCCCTCCCCCCCTTTTTACCCTCTCCCTCTTCCCCCCCTGACACCCTCTCCCTCTCCCCCCGACACCCTCTCTCTCTCCCCCCGTGACACCCTCTCTCTCTCCCCCCCGTGACACCCTCTCTCTCTCTCCTCCTGTGACACCCTCGCCCTCTCCCCCCCTTGACATCCACTCCCTCTCCCCCCCTTGACACCCTCTCCCTCTCCCCCCCTTGACTTCTTTTCCCCCCTGTAACACACTCTCCCTCTCCCTCTCCCCCCCCCCCCCATGACACCTTCTTCCTCTCCCCCCCTTGACACCCTCTCCCTCCCTCCCCGTGACACCCTCGCCCTCTCCCCCACTTCACACCCACTCCCTCTCCCCCCGTGACACCCTCTCCCTCTCCCCCCGTGACACCCTCTTCCTCTCCCTCTCCCCCTCGTGACACCCTCTCCCTCTGCCCCCCCGTGACACCCTCTTCCTCTACCTCTCCCTCCCGTTACACACTCTCCCTCTCCCTCTCCCCCGTGACACCCTCTACCTCGCCCCCCCGTTACACCCTCTCCCTCTCCCCGTGACACCCTCTTCCTTTCCCTCTCTCCCCCGTGACACGCTCTTCCTCTCCTTCTCCCGCCTGTGACACCCTCTCCCTCTCCCCCCGTGACACCCTCTCCCTCTCCCTCTCTTCGTCGTGACACCCTCTCTCTCTCCCGCCCGTGACACCCTCACCCTCTCCCTCTCCTCCCATGACATCCTCTCCCTCTCCCCCCGTGACACCCTCTCCCTCTCCCCCCGTGACACCCTCTCCCTCTCCCCCCGTGACACCCTCTCTCTTCCTCCCCCGTGACACCCTCTCGCTCGCCCCCCCGTGACACCCTCTTCCTCTCCCACCCACGAAACCCTCTCCCTCTCCCCCCGTGACACCCTCTCCCTCTCTCTCTCTCCCCCGTGACACCCTCTCCCTCTCCCCCCGTGACACCCTCTCCCTCTACCTCTCCTCCATGTGACATCCTCTCCCTTCCTCCCCCGTGACACCCTCTCGCTCGCCCCCCCCGTGACACCCTCTTCCTCTCCCACCCACGAAACCCTCTCCCTCTCCCCCGTGACACCCTCTCCCTCTCCCCCTGTGACACCCTCTCCCTCTCTCTCTCTCCTCCGTGACACCCTCTCCCTCTCCCCCGTGA
The DNA here is from genome assembly GCF_037043375.1 of Chiloscyllium plagiosum. NCBI lineage: Eukaryota > Metazoa > Chordata > Chondrichthyes > Orectolobiformes > Hemiscylliidae > Chiloscyllium > Chiloscyllium plagiosum. The sequence continues at coordinate 53,374,621 of NW_028270186.1, read as the reverse complement.
CACCCTCTCTCTCTCCCCCGTGACACCCTCTTCCTCTCCCTCTCCCCCCCGTGACACCCTCTCTCTCTCCCCCGTGACACCCTCTTCCTCTCCCTCTCCCCCCGTGACACCCTCTTCCTCTCCCTCTCCCCCCGTGACACCCTCTTCCTCTACCTCTCCCCCCGTGACACCCTCTCCCTCTCCTCCCCGTGACACCCTCTCTCTCTCTCCCCCCCGTGACACCCTCTCTCTCTTCCTCTCCCCCGTGACACCCTCTCGCTCTCCCCCCGTGACACCCTCCCTCTCTGCCCCCTGTGACACGCTCTTCCTCTCTCCCCCGTAACACCCTCTCTCTCTCCCCCCCCGTGACACCCTCTCTCTCTCTCCCCCTGTGACACCCTCTCCCTCTCCCCCCCGTGACACCCTCTGCCTCTCCCTCCCCCCCTTTTTACCCTCTCCCTCTTCCCCCCCTGACACCCTCTCCCTCTCCCCCCGACACCCTCTCTCTCTCCCCCCCGTGACACCCTCTCTCTCTCCCCCCCGTGACACCCTCTCTCTCTCTCCCCCCCGTGACACCCTCTCTCTCTCCCCCCCGTGACTCCCTCTCTCTCTCTCCCCCTGTGACACCCTCTCCCTCTCCCCCCTGTGAGACCCTCTGCCTCTCCCTCCCCCCCTTTTTACCCTCTCCCTCTTCCCCCCCTGACACCCTCTCCCTCTCCCCCCCGACACCCTCTCCCTCTCCCCCCCCGACACCCTCTCCCTCTCCCTCTTCCCCCCCTGACACCCTCTCCCTCTCCCCCCCGACACCCTCTCCCTCTCCCCCCCCCCCCGACACCCTCTCCCTCTCCCTCTCCCCCCCGTGACCCCCTCTCTCTCTCCCCCCCGTGACACCCTCTCCCCCCGTGACACCTTCTCCCTCTCCTGCCCCCCGTGACAACCTCTCCCTCTCCCCGTGACATGCTCTTCATCTCCCCGTGTGCCACCCTCTCTCTCCCTGGGACACCCTGTCCCTCTCTCCCCCCGTGACACCCTTTCCCTCTCTCCCCCCGTGACACCCTCTCTCTCTCCCGCCCGTGACACCCTCTCCCTCTCCCTCTCCTCCCGTGACATCCTCTCCCTCTCCCCCCGTGACACCCTCTCCCTCTCCCCCCGTGACACCCTCTCCCTCTCCCCCCGTGACACCCTCTCCCTCTCCCTCTCCTCCCGTGACATCCTCTCCCTCTCCCCCCGTGACACTCTCTCCCTCTCCCCCCGTGACACCCTCTCCCTCTCCCCCCGTGACACCCTCTCTCTTCCTCCCCCGTGACACCCTCTCGCTCGCCCCCCCGTGACACCCTCTTCCTCTCCCACCCACGAAACCCTCTCCCTCTCCCCCCGTGACACCCTCTCCCTCTCTCTCTCTCCCCCGTGACACCCTCTCCCTCTCCCCCGTGACACCCTCTCCCTCTACCTCTCCTCCATGTGACATCCTCTCCCTTCCTCCCCCGTGACACCCTCTCGCTCGCCCCCCTGTGACACCCTCTTCCTCTCCCACCCACGAAACCCTCTCCCTCTCCCCCGTGACACCCTCTCCCTCTCCCCCTGTGACACCCTCTTCCTCTCTCTCTCTCCCCCGTGACACCCTCTCCCTCTCCCCCGTGACACCCTCTCTCTCTCCCCCGTGACACCCTCTTCCTCTCCCTCTCCCCCCCGTGACACCCTCTCTCTCTCCCCCGTGACACCCTCTTCCTCTCCCTCTCCCCCCGTGACACCCTCTTCCTCTCCCTCTCCCCCCGTGACACCCTCTTCCTCTACCTCTCCCCCCGTGACACCCTCTCCCTCTCCTCCCCGTGACACCCTCTCTCTCTCTCCCCCCCGTGACACCCTCTCTTTCTTCCTCTCCCCCCCGTGACACCCTCTCTCCCTCCCCCCCTTTTACCCTCTCCCTCTTCCCCCCCTGACACCCTCTATCTCTCCCCCCGACACCCTCTCTCTCTCCCCCCGTGACACCCTCTCTCTCTCCCCCCCGTGACACCCTCTCTCTCTCTCCTCCTGTGACACCCTCTCCCTCTCCCCCCCGTGACACCCTCTCTCTCTCCACCCCGTGACTCCCTCTCTCTCTCTCCCCCGTGACACCCTCTCCCTCTCCCCCCGTGAGACCCTCTGCCTCTCCCTCCCCCCCTTTTTACCCTCTCCCTCTTCCCCCCCTGACACCCTCTCCCTCTCCCCCCCGACACCCTCTCCCTCTCCCCCCGTGACATCCTCTCCTTCTCCCCCCGTAACACCCTCTCCCTCTTCCCCCCCGACACCCTCTCCCTCTCCCCCCCCCCGACACCCTCTCCCTCTCCCCCCCGTGACCCCCTCTCCCTCTCCCCCCCCGTGACACCCTCTCTCTCTCCCCCCCGTGACACCCTCTCCCCCCGTGACACCTTCTCCCTCTCCTGCCCCCCGTGACAACCTCTCCCTCTCCCCGTGACATGCTCTTCATCTCCCCGTGTGCCACCCTCTCTCTCCCTGGGACACCCTGTCCCTCTCTCCCCCCGTGACACCCTCTCCCTCTCTCCCCCCGTGACACCCTCTCCCTCTCCCCCCCGTAACCCCCTTTCCCTCTCCCCCCCGACACCCTCTACCTCTCCCCCCAGACACCCTCTCCCAATTCCCCCCCCGTGACACCCTCTTCCTCTCTCCCCTTGACACCCTCTCCCTCTCCACCCCCCCCCCCCCCCCCCCCCGTGACACCCTCTCCATCACCCCCTCCTGGTGACGCCCTCCCTTTCCCTCCCCGTGCCCCCTGTGACACCCTCTTCCTCTCCCCCCCGTGACACCCTCTCCCTCTCCCCCCCATGACACCCTCTCCCTCTCCCTGCCCCGTGACACCCTCTCCCTCTCCCTCTCCCCTCTGTGACACCCTCTCCCTCTCCCTCTCCCCCCGTGACACCCTCTCCCTCTCCCCGTGACATGCTCTTCATCTCCCCGTGTGCCGCCCTCTCTCTCCCTGGGACACCCTGTCCCTCTCTCCCCCCGTGACACCCTCTCCCTCTCGTCCCCCTGTGACACCCTCTCCCCCCGTGACACCCTCTTCCTCTCCCTCTCCCCCCGTGACACCCTCTTCCTCTCGCTCTCTCCCCCCCGTGACAACCTCTCCCTCTCCCTCTCCCCCCGTGACACCTTCTTCCTCTCCCTCTCCCCCCCGTGACGCCCTCTCCCTCTCCCCCCCGTGACACCCTCTCCCTCTCCCCCCTGTAACACACTCTCCCTCTCCCCCCGTGACACCTTCTCCCTCTCCCCCCGTGACACCCTCTCTCTTCCTCTCCCCCCGTGACACCCTCTCCCTCTCCTCCCCGTGACACCCTCTCTCTCTCTCCCCCCCGTGACACCCTCTCCCTCTCCCCCCGTGACACCCTCCCTCTCTGCCCCCCGTGACACCCTCTCTCTCTCTCCCCCTGTGACACCCTCTCTCTCTCTCCCCCTGTGACATGCTCTTCCTCTCCCCCCGTGACACCCTCTCTCTCTCCCCCCCGTGACACCCTCTCTCTCCCCCCCGTGACACCCTCTTCCTCTCCCTCTCCCCCCGTGACACCTTCTCCCTCTCCCCCCGTGACACCCTCTCTCTTCCTCTCCCCCCGTGACACCCTCTCCCTCTCCTCCCCGTGACACCCTCTCTCTCTCTCCCCCCCGTGACACCCTCTCCCTCTCCCCCCGTGACACCCTCCCTCTCTGCCCCCCGTGACACCCTCTCTCTCTCTCCCCCTGTGACACCCTCTCTCTCTCTCCCCCTGTGACATGCTCTTCCTCTCCCCCCGTGACACCCTCTCTCTCTCCCCCCCGTGACACCCTCTCTCTCTCTCCCCCTGTGACACCCTCTCCCTCTCCCCCCCGTGACACCTCTGCCTCTTCCTCCCCCCCTTTTTACCCTCTCCCTCTTCCCCCCCTGACACCCTCTCCCTCTCCCCCCCGACACCCTCTCTCTCTCCCCCCCGTGACACCCTCTCTCTCTCTCCCCCTGTGACACCCTCTCCCTCTCCCCCCCGTGACACCCTCTCCCTCTTCCCCCCCTGTGACACCCTCTTCCTCTCCCTGCCCCGTGACTCCCTCTCCCTCTCCCCCCTGTGACACCCTCTCCCTCTCCCCCCTGTGACACCCTCTCCCTCTCCCCCCCCTCGTGACACCCTCTCCCTCTCCCTCCCTGTGACACCCTCTCCCTCTTGTCCCCCCGTGACACCCTCTCCCCTGTGATACCCTCTCCCCCGTGACACCCTCTCCCTCTCCTCCCCCCCGTGACACCCTCTCCCTCTCCCCGTGACATGCTCTTCATCTCCCCGTGTGCCGCCCTCTCTCTCTCTGTGACACCCTGTCCCTCTCTCCCCCCGTGACACCCTCTCCCTCTCGTCCCCCTGTGACACCCTCTCCCTCTCTCTCCCTGTGACACCCTCTCCCTCTCCGTGACACCCTCTCCCTCTCGTCCTCCTGTGACACCCTCTCCCTCTCTCTCCCTGTGACACCCTCTCCCTCTTGTCCCCCGTGACACCCTCTCCCTCTCGTCCCACGTGACACCCTCTCCCTCTTCCCCCCCCACCCGGTGACACCCTCTCCCTCTTCCCCACCCCCGCCCGTGACACCCTCTCCCTCTCCCCCCCCCACCCGGTGACACCCTCTCCCTCTCCCCCCACCCCCCCTACCCGGTGACGGCCTCTCCCTCTCCCTCTTGTTGCTACCTGGCTTGCTGTGTTCTCCCAGCCTCCGGCCTGTTCCCTCAGACTGTGTCGCCATGGCACAGACGGCTGTATTACTCCTGATGGTAGGAGGCTTCCCTTCGCTTGGGGCCCTGTGTTAAAGCTGCCTTTCCATCTGTTTGTCCAAGGTTAAACACAATAATGGATTCACACCGTGTACTGGTGTTGGATGCTGGCAAAGTGAAGGAGTTTGACTCCCCAGCCGTTCTGTCTCAGAAACAGGGCTCCTTCTTCTACAATATCTTAAAGGCACCAACATAGTGACAGGAAGATGGCTGACCCAAGCAGTCATGTTGCCAAGGGGACGGAATCTCTGGGCCGTTTGCACATGCTCAAAACTTCACTTGGACAGAACACAGAATTTGGAATCCAAAAAGCTCTCAGCACCTTACACCTTACAACACAACAAGGAAAATGAAATGTCACAATTTCCGAATATTTAATGATTAGAAATGGATGTTTCTCGGTGAGTTGGCTTGGTGAGGGGAGATCTGTGCTTCTCAGCTCATTGCTGTAATTGTGCATCCAGTGACCAACTGGAATGAACCCAGTTCTCGCCTTTTCAATAAAACGTGCTCCACACCAATCATTCTGCTTCATTCACTCAGACACGAGCCCACACCTGAACACATCCATGTTAATATTCCCTCTCAGTCCCTGTCCCATTCCCTCGCAGTCCCTGTCCCATTCCCTCTCAGTCCCTGTCCCATTCCCCACGGTTCTGTTCAGTTTAATATTCCCTCTCAGTCCCAGTCCCATTCCCTCTCAGTCCCTGTCCCATTCCCACTGTTCTGTACAGTTTAATATTCCCTCTCAGTCCCTGTCCCATTTCCCACTGTTCTCCACAGTATAATATTCCCTCTCAGTCTCTGTCCCATTCCCCACGGTTCTGCACAGTATAATATTCCCTCTCAGTCCCTGTCCCATTCCCCACGGTTCAGCAGAGTTTAATATTCCCTCTCAGTCCCTGTCCCATTCCCCACTGTTCTGCACAGTATGATATTCCCTCTCAGTCCCTGTCCCATTCCCCGCTATTCTGTCCAGTTTAATATTCCCTCTCAGTCCCTGTCCCATTCCCCACTGTTCTGTACAGTTTAATATTCCCTCTCAGTCCCTGTTCCATTCCCCACTGTTCTGTACAGTTCAATATTCCCTCTCAGTCCCTGTCCCACTCCCTATGGTTCTGTTCAGTTTAATATTCCCTCTCAGTCCCTGTCCCATTCCCCACTGTTCTGTACAGTTTAATATTCCCTCTGAGTCCCTGTCCCATTCCCCACTGTTCTGTACAGTTCAATATTCCCTCTCAGTCAATGTCCGATTCCCTGCTGTTCTGCACAGTTTAATATTCCCTCTCCGTCCCTGTCCCATTCCCTGCTGTTCTGCACAGTTTAATATCCCTATCAGACCCTGTCCCATTCCCCGCTGTTCTGTTCAGTTTAAAATTCCCTCTCAGTCCCGGTCCCATTCCCCGCTGTTCTGTACAGTTTAATATTCCCTCTCAGTCTCTGTCCCATTCCCCGCTGTTCTGTACAAATTAATATTCCCTCTCAGTCACTGTCCCATTCCCCACTTCTGTACAGTTTAATATTCCCTCTCAGTCCTAGTCCCATTCCCCACTGTTCTGTACAGTTTAATATTCCCTCCCAGTCCCTGTACAGTTTAATATTCCCACTCAGTCGCTCTCCCATTCCCCAGTGTTCTGTACAGTTTAATATTCCCTATCAGTCACTGTCCCATTCCCCAGGGTTCTGTTCAGTTGAATATTCCCTCTCAGTCCCTGTCCCATTACCCGCTGTTCTGTACAGTTTAATATTCCCTCTCAGTCCCTGTCCCATTCCCCACTGTTCTGCACAGTATAATATTCCCCCTCAGTCCCTGTCCCATTCCCCGCTGTCCTGTACAGTTTAATATTCCCACTCAGTCCCTGTCCCATTCCCCACTGTTCTGTACAGTTTAATATTCCCTCTCAGTCCCTGTCCCATTCCCCACGGTTCTGTACAGTTTAATATTCCCTCTCAGTCCCTGTCCCATTCCCCACTGTTCTGTACAGTTTAATATTCCCTCTCAGTCGCTGTCCCATTAACCATGGTTCTGTTCAGTTGAATATTCCCTCTCAGTCCCTGTCCCATTCCCCACGGTTCTGTTCAGTTCAATATTCCCTCTCAGTCCCTGTCCAATTCCCCACTGTTCTGTACAGTTTAATATTCCCACTCAGTCCCTGTCCCATTCCCCACTGTTCTGTACAGTTTAATATTCCCTCTCAGTCCCTGTCCCATTCCCCACGGTTCTGTTCAGTTGAATATTCCCTCTCAGTCCCTGTCCAATTCCCCACTGTTCTGTACAGTTTAATATTCCCTCTCAGTCCCTGTCCCATTCCCCACTGTTCTGCACAGTATAATATTCCCTCTCAGTCCCTGTCCCATTCCTCACTGTTCTGTACAGTTTAATATTCCCCCTCAGTCCCTGTCCCATTCCCCACTGTTCTGGAAGTTTAATATTCCCTCTCAATCCCTGTCACATTCCCCACTGTTCTGTACAGTTTAATATTCCCTCTCAGTCCCTGTCCCATTCCCCACTGTTCTGTACAGTTTAATATTCCCTCTCAGTCGCTGTCCCATTAACCATGGTTCTGTTCAGTTGAATATTCCCTCTCAGTCGCTGTCCCATTCCCCACTGTTCTGTACAGTTTAATATTCCCTCTCAGTCCCTGTCCCATTCCCCACTGTTCTGTACAGTCTAATATTCCCTCTCAGTCCCTGTTCCATTCCCCACTGTTCTGTACAGTTCAATATTCCCTCTCAGTTCCTGTCCCATTCCGTGCTGTTCTCTACAGTTTAATATTCCCTCTCAGTCCCTGTCCCATTCTCCACTGTTCTGTACAGTTTAATAGTCCCTCTCAGTCCCTGTCCCATTCCCTACTGCTCTGTACAGTTCAATATTCCCTCTCAGTCCCTGTCCCATTCCCCAATGTTCTGTACAGTTCAATATTCCCTCTCAGTCCCTGTCCCACTCCCTATGGTTCTGTTCAGTTTAATATTCCCTCTCAGTCCCTGTCCCATTCCCAACTGTTCTGTACAGTTTAATATTCCCTCTGAGTCCCTGTCCCATTCCCCACTGTTCTGTACAGTTCAATATTCCCTCTCAGTCAATGACCGATTCCCTGCTGTTCTGCACAGTTTAATATTCCCTCTCAGACCCTGTCCCATTCCCCGCTGTTCTGTTCAGTTTAAAATTCCCTCTCAGTCCCTGTCCCATTCCCCGCTGTTCTGTACAAATTAATATTCCCTCTCAGTCCCAGTCCCATTCCCCACTGTTCTGTACAGTTTAATATTCCCTCCCAGTCCCTGTCCCATTCCCCACTGTTCTGTACAGTTTAATATTCCCACTCAGTCGCTCTCCCATTCCCCAGTGTTCTGTACAGTTTAATATTCCCTATCTGTCACTGTCCCATTCCCCACGGTTCTGTTCAGTTGAATATTCCCTCTCAGTCCCTGTCCAATTCCCCACTGTAATGTACAGTTTAATATTCCCTCTCAGCCCCTGTCCCATTACCTGCTGTTCTGTACAGTTTAATATTCCCTCTCGGTCCCTGTCCCATTCCCCACTGTTCTGCACAGTATAATATTCCCCCTCAGTCCCTGTCCCATTCCCCGCTGTCCTGTACAGTTTAATATTCCCTCTCAGTACCTGGCACTTTACCCACTGTTCTGTTCAGTTTAATATTCCCTCTCAGTCTATGTCCCATTCCCCACTGTTCTGTACAGTTTAATATTCCCTCCCAGTCCCTGTCCCATTCCCCACTGTTCTGCACAGTTTAATATTCCCTCTCTGTCCCTGTCCAATTACCTGCTGTTCTGTACAGTTTAATATTCCCTCTCAGTCCCTGTCCCATTCCCCACTGTTCTGCACAGTATAATATTCCCCCTCAGTCCCTGTCCCATTCCCCGCTGTCCTGTACAGTTTAATATTCCCTCTCAGTCCCTGTCCCATTCCCCACTGTTCTGCACAGTTTAATATTCCCTCTCAGTCCCTGTCCCATTCCCCACAGTTCTGCTCAGTTTAATATTCCCACTCAGTCCCTGTCCCTTTCCCCACTGTTCTGTACTGTTTAATATTCCCTCCCAGTCCCTGTCCCATTCCCCACTGTTCTGTACAGTTTAATATTCCCTCTCAGTCGCTGTCCCATTCCCCACTGTTCTGTACATTTTAATATTCCCTCCCAGTCCCTGTACCATTCCCCACTGTTCTGTACAGTATAATATCCCCTCTCAGTCTCCGTCTTATTCCCCGCTGTTCTGAACAGTTTAATGTTCCCTCTCAGTCCCTGTCCAATTCCCCACTGTTCTATACAGCTTAATATTCCCACTCAGTCCCTGTCCCTTTCCCCACTGTTCTGTTCAGTTCAATATTCCCTCTCAGTCCCTGTCCAATTCCCCACTGTTCTGTACAGTTTAATATTCCCACTCAGTCCCTGTCCCATTCCCCACTGTTCTGTACATTTTAATTTTCCCTCTCAGTCCCTGTCCCATTCCCCACGGTTCTGTTCAGTTGAATATTCCCTCTCAGTCCCTGTCCAATTCCCCACTGTTCTGTACAGTTTAATATTCCCTCTCAGTCCCTGTCCCATTCCCCACTGTTCTGGACAGTTTAATATTCCCTCTCAGTCCCTGTCCCATTCCCCACTGTTCTGCACAGTATAATATTCCCTCTCAGTCCCTGTCCCATTCCTCACTGTTCTGTAAGTTTAATATTCCCTCTCAATCCCTGTCACATTCCCCACTGTTCTGTACATTTTAATATTCCCTCTCAGTCCCTGTCCCATTCCCCACTGTTCTGTACAGTTTAATATTCCCTCTCAGTTGCTGTCCCATTAACCATGGTTCTGTTCAGTTGAATATTCCCTCTCAGTCGCTGTCCCATTCCCCACTGTTCTGTACAGTTTAATATTCCCTCTCAGTCCCTGTCCCATTCCCCACTGTTCTGTACAGTCTAATATTCCCTCTCAGTCCCTGTTCCATTCCCCACTGTTCTGTACATTTCAATATTCCCTCTCAGTTCCTGTCCCATTCCGCGCTGTTCTCTACAGTTTAATATTCCCTCTCAGTCCCTGTCCCATTCTCCACTGTTCTGCACAGTTTAATAGTCCCTCTCAGTCCCTGTCCCATTCCCTACAGCTCTGTACAGTTCTATATTCCCTCTCAGTCCCTGTCCCATTCCCCAATGTTCTGTACAGTTCAATATTCCCTCTCAGTCCCTGTCCCACTCCCTATGGTTCTGTTCAATTTAATATTCCCTCTCAGTCCCTGTCCCATTCCCCACTGTTCTGTACAGTTTAATATTCCCTCTGAGTCCCTGTCCCATTCCCCACTGTTCTGTACAGTTCAATATTCCCTCTCAGTCAATGACCGATTCCCTGCTGTTCTGCACAGTTTAATATTCCCTCTCAGACCCTGTCCCGTTCCCCGCTGTTCTGTTCAGTTTAAAATTCCCTCTCAGTCCCTGTCCCATTCCCCGCTGTTCTGTACAGTTTAATATTCCCTCTCAGTCTCTGTCCCATTCCCCGCTGTTCTGTACAAATTAATATTCCCTCTCAGTCACTGTCCCATTCCCCACTTCTGTACAGTTTAATATTCCCTCTCAGTCCCAGTCCCATTCCCCACTGTTCTGTACAGTTTAATATTCCCTCCCAGTCCCTGTCCCATTCCCCACTGTTCTGTACAGTTTAATATTCCCACTCAGTCGCTCTCCCATTCCCCAGTGTTCTGTACAGTTTAATATTCCCTATCAGTCACTGTCCCATTCCCCACGGTTCTGTTCAGTTTAATATTCCCTCTCAGTCCCTGTCCAATTCCCCACTGTAATGTACAGTTTAATATTCCCTCTCAGTCCCTGTCCCATTACCTGCTGTTCTGTACAGTTTAATATTCCCTCTCAGTCCCTGTCCCATTCCCCACTGTTCTGCACAGTATAATATTCCCCCTCAGTCCCTGTCCCATTCCCCGCTGTCCTGTACAGTTTAATATTCCCTCTCAGTACCTGGCACTTTACCCACTGTTCTGTTCAGTTTAATATTCCCTCTCAGTCTCTGTCCCATTCCCCACTGTTCTGTACAGTTTAATATTCCCTCCCAGTCCCTGTCCCATTCCCCACTGTTCTGCACAGTTTAATATTCCCTCTCTGTCCCTGTCCCATTACCTGCTGTTCTGTACAGTTTAATATTCCCTCTCAGTCCCTGTCCCATTCCCCACTGTTCTGCACAGTATAATATTCCCCCTCAGTCCCTGTCCCATTCCCCGCTGTCCTGTACAGTTTAATATTCCCTCTCAGTCCCTGTCCCATTCCCCACTGTTCTGCACAGTATAATATTCCCTCTCAGTCCCTGTCCCATTCCTCACTGTTCTGTACAGTTTAATATTCCCCCTCAGTCCCTGCCCCATTCCCCACTGTTCTGTAAGTTTAATATTCCCTCTCAATCCCTGTCACATTCCCCACTGTTCTGTACAGTTTAATATTCCCTCTCAGTCCCTGTCCCATTCCCCACAGTTCTGCTCAGTTTAATATTCCCTCTCAGTCCCTGTTCCATTCCCCACTGTTCTGTACTGTTTAATATTCCCTCCCAGTCCCTGTCCCATTCCCCACTGTTCTGTACAGTTTAATATTCCCTCTCAGTCGCTGTCCCATTCCCCACTGTTCTGTACATTTTAATATTCCCTCCCAGTCCCTGTCCCATTCCCCACTGTTCTGTACAGTATAATATCCCCTCTCAGTCCCTGTCTTATTCCCCGCTGTTCTGAACAGTTTAATGTTCCCTCTCAGTCCCTGTCCAATTCCCCACTGTTCTATACAGCTTAATATTCCCACTCAGTCCCTGTCCCTTTCCCCACTGTTCTGTACAGTTTAATATTCCCTCTCAGTCGGTGTCCCATTCCCCACGGTTGAGTTCAGTTGAATATTCCCTCTTAGTCCCTGTTCAATTCCCCACTGTAATGTACAGTTTAATATTCCCTCTCAGTCCCTGTCCCATTCCCCACGGTTCTGTTCAGTTGAATATTCCCTCTCAGTCCCTGTCCCATTCCCCACTGTTCTGTACAGTTTAATATTCCATCCTCGTCCCTGTCCCATTCCCCACAGTTCTGGACAGTTTAATATTCCCTCCTAGTCCCTGTCCCATTCCTCACTGTTCTGTACAGTTTAATATTCCCTCTCAGTCCCTGTCCCATTCCCCACAGTTCTGCACAGTTCAATATTCCCTCTCAGTCCCTGTCCCATTCCTCACGGTTCTGTTCAGTTTAATATTCCCACTCAGTCCCTGTCCCATTCCCCACGGTTCTGTTCAGTATAATTTTCCCTCTCAGTCCCTGTTCCATTCCCCACTGTTCTGTACATTTCAATATTCCCTCTCAGTCCCTGTCCCATTCCCCGCTGTTCTCTACAGTTTAATATTCCCTCTCAGTCCCTGCCCCATTCCCCACTGTTCTGGACAGTTTAATATTCCCTCTCAGTCCCCGTCCCATTCCCAACTGTTCTGCGCAGTTCAATATTCCCTATCAGTCCCTGTCCCATTCCCCAATGTTCTGTACAGTTCAATATTCCCTCTCAGTCCTTGTCCTCTTCCCCGCTGTTCTGTACAGTTTAATATTCCCTCTCAGTCCCTGTCCCATTCCCCACTGTTCTGTACAGTTTAATATTCCCTCTCAGTTTCTGTCGCATTCCCCACGGTTCTGTATAGTTTAATATTCCCTCTCAGTCCCTGTCCCATTCCCTACGGTTGTTTTCAGTTTAATATTCCCTCTCAGTCCCTGTCCCATTCCCCACGGTTCTGCACAGTTTAATATTCCCTCTCAGTCCCTGTTCCATTACCCGCTTTTCTGTACAGCTTAATATTCCCTCTCAGTCCCTGTCCCATTCCCCACTGTTCTGTACAGTTTAATATTACCTATCAGTCACTGACCCATTCCCCACAGTTCTGCACAGTTTAATATTCCCTCTCAGTCCCTGTCTATTCCCCGCTGTTCTGTACAGTTTAATATTCCCTCTCAGTCCCTGTCCCATTCCCCACTGTTCTGCACAGTTTAATATTCCCTCTCAGTCCCTGTCCCACTCCCCACTGTTCTGCACAGTTTAATATTCCCTCTCAGTCACTGTCCCATTCCCCACTGTTCTGTACAGTTTAATATTCCATCTCAGTCCCTGTCCCATTCCCCGCTGTTCTACACAGTTTAATATTCCCTCTCAATCCCTGTCCCATTCCCTACGGTTCTATACAGTTTAATATTCCCCCTCAGTCCCTGTCCCATTCCCCACTGTTCTGTAAGTTTAATATTCCCTCTCAATCCCTGTCACATTCCCCACTGTTCTGTACAGTTTAATATTCGCTCTCAGTCCCTGTCCCATTCCCCACTGTTCTGTACAGTTTAATATTCCCTCTCAGTCGCTGTCCCATTCCCCACTATTCTGTACAGTTTAATATTCCCTCTCAGTCCCTGTCCCATTCCCCACTGTTCTGTACAGTTTAAAATTCCCTCTCAGTCCCTGTCCCATTCCCCACGGTTCAGCACAGTTTAATATTCCCTCTCAGTCCCTGTTCCATTCCCCACTGTTCTGTACAGTTTAATATTCCCTCTCAGTCGCTGTCCCATTCCCCGCTGTTCTCTACAGTTTAATATTCCCTCTCAGTCCCTGTCCCATTCCCCACGGTTCATCTGAGTTTAATATTCCCTCTCAGTCCCTGTCCCATTCCCCACTGTTCTGTACAGTTTAATAGTCCCTCTCAGTCCCTGTCCCATTCCCCACTGTTCTGTACAGTTCAATATTCCCTCTAGGTCCCTGTCCCATTCCCCACTGTTCTGGACAGTTTAATATTCCCTCTCAGTCCCTGTCCCATTCCCCACGGTTCAGCAGAGTTTAATATTCCCTCTCAGTCCCTGTCCCATTCCCCACTGTTCTGTACAGTTTAATAGTCCCTCTCAGTCCCTGTCCCATTCCCCACTGTTCTGTACAGTTCAATATTCCCTCTAGGTCCCTGTCCCATTCTCCACTGTTCTGTACAGTTTAATATTCCCTCTCAGTCCCTGTCCCATTCCCCACGGTTCAGCAGAGTTTAATATTCCCTCTCAGTCCCTGTTCCATTCCCCACTGCTCTGTACAGTTCAATATTCCCTCTCAGTTCCTGTCCCATTCCCCGCTGTTCTCTACAGTTTAATATTCCATCTCAGTCCCTGTCCCATTCCCCACGGTTCAGCAGAGTTTAATATTCCCTCTCAGTCCCTGTTCCATTCCCCACTGCTCTGTACAGTTCAATATTCCCTCTCAGTTCCTGTCCCATTCCCCACTGTTCTGTTCAGTTCAATATTTCCTCTCAGTCCCTGTCCCATTCCCCAATGTTCTGTACAGTTCAATATTCCCTCGCTGTCCCTGTCCCACTCCCTGCGGTTCTGTTGAGTTTAATATTCCCTCTCAGTCCCTGTCCCATTCCCCACTGTTCTGTACAGTTTAATATTCCCTCTCAGTCCCTGTCCCATTCCCCACTGTTCTGTACAGTTCAATATTCCCTCTTAGTCAAGGTCCCATTCCCTGCTGTTCTGCACAGTTTAATATTCCCTCTCAGTCCCTGTCCCATTCCCCACGGTTCAGCAGAGTTTAATATTCCCTCTCAGTCCCTGTTCCATTCCCCACTGCTCTGTACAGTTCAATATTCCCTCTCAGTTCCTGTCCCATTCCCCGCTGTTCTCTACAGTTTAATATTCCCTCTCAGTCTCTGTCCCATTCCCCGCTGTTCTGTACAGTTTAATATTCCCTCTCAGTCCCTGTCCCATTCCCAAAATCTGTACAGTTTAATATTCCCTCTCATTCCCTGTCCCATTCCCCAATATTCTGTACAGTTTAATATTCCCTCTCAGTCCTTTTCCCATTCCCCTCTGTAATGTACAGTTTAATATTCCCTCTCAGTCCATGTCCCATTCCCCCCGGTTCTGTACAGTTTAATATTCCCTCTCAGTCCCTGTCCCATTCCCCACTGTTCTGTACAGTTTAATATTCCCACTCAGTCCTTCTCCCATTCCCCAGTGTTCTGTACAGTTTAATATTCCCTCTCAGTCACTGTCCCATTCCCCACTGTTCTGTTCAGTTGAATATTCCCTCTCAGTCCCTGTCCAATTCCCCACTGTAATGTACAGTTTAATATTCCCTCTCAGTCCCTGTCCCATGACCCGCTGTTCTGTACAGTATAATATTCCCCCTCAGTCCCTGTCCCATTCCCCGCTGTTCTGTACAGTTTAATATTCCCTCTCAGTCCCTGTCCCATTCCCCACTGTCCTGTACAGTTTAATATTCCCTCTCAGTCCCTGTCCCATTCCCCACTGTTCTGTACAGTTTAATATTCCCTCCCAGTCCCTGTCCCATTCCCCACTGTTCTGTACAGTTTAATATTCCCTCTCAGTCCCTGTCCCAATCCCCACGGTACTGAACAGTTCAATATTCCCTCTCTGGCCCTGTCCCATTCCCCACTGTTCTGTCCAGTTTAATATTCCCTCTCAGTCCCTGTCCCATTCCCCACGGTTCTGTTCAGTTTAATATTCCCTCTCAGTCCCTGTCCCATTCCCCACAGATCTGCACAGTTTAATATTCCCTCTCAGTCCCTGTCCCATTCCCAACGTTTCTGTTCAGTTTAAGATTCCCTCTCAGTCCCTGTCCCATTCCCCACGGTTCTGTACAGTTTAATATTCCCTCTCAGTCCCTGTTCCATTCCACACGGTTCTGTTCAGTTTAGTATTCCCTCTCAGTCCCTGTCCCATTCCCCACGGTTCTGTTCAGTTTAATATTCCCTCTCAGTCCCTGTCCCATTCCCCACAGATCTGCACAGTTTAATATTCCCTCTCAGTCCCTGTCCCATTCCCAACGTTTCTGTTCAGTTTAAGATTCCCTCTCAGTCCCTGTCCCATTCCCCACGGTTCTGTACAGTTTAATATTCCCTCTCAGTCCCTGTTCCATTCCACACGGTTCTGTTCAGTTTAGTATTCCCTCTCAGTCCCTGTCCCATTCCCCACGGTTCTGTTCAGTTTAATATTCCCTCTCAGTCCCTGTCCCATTCCCAACGTTTCTGTTCAGTTTAATATTCCCTCTCAGTCCCTGTCCCATTCCCCACGGTTCTGTACAGTTTAATATTCCCTCTCAGTCCCTGTCCCATTCCCCACGGTTCTGCACAGTTTAATGTTCCCTCTCAGTCCCTGTCCAATTCCCCACGGTTCTGCACAGTTTAATGTTCCCTCTCAGTCCCTGTTCCATTCCCCGCTGTTCTGTATAGTTTAATATTCCCTCTCAGTCCCTGTCGCATTCCATGCTGTTCTGTACAGTTTAATATTCCCTCTCAGTCCCTGTCCCATTCCCCGTTGTTCTGTACAGTTTAATATTCCCTCTCAGTCCCTGTCCCATTCCCCGCTGTTCTGTGCAGTTTAATATCCCCTCTCAGTCCCTGTTCCATTCCCCACTGTTCTGTACAGTTTAATATTCCTCTCAGTCCCTGTCCCATTCCCCACGGTTCTGTACAGTTCAATATTCCCTCTCAGTCCCTGTCCCATTCCCCGCTGTTCTCTACAGTTAATGTTCCCTCTCTGTCCCTGTCCCTTTCCCCACTGTTCTGTACAGTTTAATATTCCCACTCAGTCCCTGTTCCATTCCCCACTGCTCTGTACAGTTCAATATTCCCTCTCAGTTCCTGTCCCATTCCCCGCTGTTCTCTACAGTTTAATATTCCCTCTCAGTCCCTGTCCCATTCCCCACTGTTCTGTACAGTTCAATATTTCCTCTCAGTCCCTGTCCCATTCCCCAATGTTCTGTACAGTTCAATATTCCCTCTCATAAACCTGTCCCACTCCCTACGGTTCTGTTGAGTTTAATATTCCCTCTCAGTCCCTGTCCCATTCCCCACTGTTCTGTACAGTTCAATATTCCCTCTCAGTCCCTGTCTCACTCCCTACGGTCTTATTCAGTTTAATATTCCCTCTCAGTCCATGTCCGATTCCCCGCTGTTCTGGACAGTTTTATATTCCCTCTCAGTCCCTGTCCCATTCCCCACTGTTCTGTACAGTTTAATATTCCCTCTCAGTCCCTGTCCCATTCCCCACTGTTCTGTACAGTTTAATATTCCCTCTCAGCCCCTGTCCATTTCCCCGCTGTTCTGTACAGTTTAATATTCCCTCACAGTCCCTGTCGCATGCCCCAGTGTTCTGTACAGTTTAATATTCCCTTTCAGTCGCTGTCCCATTCCCCACGGTTCAGTTCCGTTGAATATTCCCTCTCAGTCCCAATCCAATTCCCCACAGTAATGTACAGTTTAATATTCCCTCTCAGTCCCTGTCCCATTCCCCACTGTTCTGTACAGTTTAATATTCCCTCTCTGTCCCTGTCCCATTGCCCAATGTTCTGTTCAGTTTAATATTCCCTCTCAGTCCCTGTCCCATTCCCTACGGTTCTGTTCAGTTCAATCTTCCCTCTCTGTCCCTGTCGCATTCCCCACGGTTCTATATAGTTTAATATTCCCTCTCAGTCCCTGTCCCATTCCCCACTGTTCTGGACAGTTTAATATTCCCTCTCAGTCCCCGTCCCATTCCTAACTGTTCTGCGCAGTTCAATATTCCCTATCAGTCCCTGTCCCATTCCCCACTGATCTGTACAGTTCAATATTCCCTCTCAGTCCTTGTCCCATTCCCCGCTGTTCTGTACAGTTTAATATTCCCTCTCAGTCCCTGTCCCATTCCCCACTGTTCTGTACAGTTTAATATTCCCTCTCAGTCCCTGTCGCATTCCCCACGGTTCTGCACAGTTTAATATTCCCTCTCAGTCCCTGTCCCATTCCCCATGGTTTTGTACAGTTTAATATTCCCTCTCAGTCCCTGTCCCATTCCCCACGGTTCTGCACAGTTTAATATTCCCTCTCAGTCTCTGTTCCAATACCCGCTTTTCTGTACAGCTTAATATTCCCTCTCAGTCCCTGTCCCATTCCCCACTGTTCTGTACAGTTTAATATTCCCTCTCAGTCCCTGTCCCATTCCCCACGGCTCTGCACAGTTCAATATTCCCTCTCAGTCCCTATCCCATTCCCCACTGTTCTGTAGAGTTTAATATTACCTCTCAGTCACTGACCCATTCCCCACAGATCTGCACAGTTTAATATTCCCTCTAAGTCACTGACCCATTCCCCACAGTTCTGTACAGTTTAATATTCCCTCTCACCCCCTGTCTATTCCCCGCTGTTCTGTACAGTTTAATATTCCCTCTCAGTCCCTGTCCCATTCCCCACTGTTCTGCACAGTTTAATATTCCCTCTCAGTCCCTGTCCCATTCCCCAATGTTCTGCACAGTTTAATATTCCCTCTCAGTCACTGTCCCATTCCCCACTGTTCTGTACAGTTTAATATTCCATCTCAGTCCCTGTCCCATTCCCCGCTGTTCTGCACAGTTTAATATTCCCTCTCAGTCCCTGTCCCATTCCCTACGGTTCTATACAGTTTAATATTCCCTCGCAGTCCCTGTCCCATTCCCCACTATTCTGTACAGTTTAATATTCCCTCTCAGTCCCTGTCCCATTCCCCACTGTTCTGTACAGTTTAATATTCGCTCTCAGTCCCTGTCCCATTCCCCACGGTTCAGCACAGTTTAATATTCCCTCTCAGTCCCTGTTCCATTCCCCACTGTTCTGTACAGTTTAATGTTCCCTCTCAGTCGCTGTCCCATTCCCCGCTGTTCTCTACAGTTTAATATTCCCTCTCACTCCCTGTCCCATTCCCCACGGTTCAGCAGATTTTAATATTCCCTCTCAGTCCCTGTCCCATTCCCCACTGTTCTGTACAGTTTAATAGTCCCTCTCAGTCCCTGTCCCATTCCCCACTGTTCTGTACAGTTCAATATTCCCTCTAGGTCCCTGTCCCATTCCCCACTGTTCTGTGCAGTTTAATATTCCCTCTCAGTCCCTGTTCCATTCCCCACTGCTCTGTACAGTTCAATATTCCCTCTCAGTTCCTGTCCCATTCCCCGCTGTTCTCTACAGTTTAATATTCCCTCTCAGTCCCTGTCCTATTCCCCACTGTTCTGTACAGTTCAATATTTCCTCTCAGTCCCTGTCCCATTCCCCAATGTTCTGTACAGTTCAATATTCCCTCTCTGTCCCTGTCCCACTCCCTACGGTTCTGTTGAGTTTAATATTCCCTCTCAGTCCCTGTCCCATTCCCCACTGTTCTGTACAGTTTAATATTCCCTCTCAGTCCCTGTCCCATTCCCCACTGTTCTGTACAGTTCAATATTCCCTCTTAGTCAATGTCCCATTCCCTGCTGTTCTGCACAGTTTAATATTCCCTCTCAGTCCCTGTCCCATTCCCTGCTGTTCTGCACAGTTTAAGATTCCCTATCAGTCCCTGTCCCATTCCCCGCTGTTCTGTTCAGTTTAATATTCCCTCTCAGTCCCTGTCCCATTCCCCGCTGTTCTGTACAGTTTAATATTCCCTCTCAGTCTCTGTCCCATTCCCCGCTGTCCTGTACAGTTTAATATTCCCTCTCAGTCCCTGTCCCATTCCCCACTTCTGTTCAGTTTAATATTCCCTCTCATTCCCTGTCCCATTCCCCACTGTTCTGTACAGTTTAATATTCCCTCTCAGTCCTTGTCCCATTCCCCACTTCTGTACAGTTTAATATTCCCTCTCAGTCCCTGTCCCATTCCCCACTGTTCTGTACAGTTTAATATTCCCTCTCAGTCCCTGTCCCATTCCCCACTGTTCTGTACAGTTTAATATTCCCTCTCAGTCCCTGTCCCATTCCCCATTGTTCTGTACAGTTTAATATTCCCTCTCAGTCTCTGTCCCATTCCCCACAGTTCTGTACAGTTTAATATTCCCTCTCAGTCCCTGTCCCATTCACTACGGTTGTTTTCAGTTTAATATCCCCTCTCAGTCCCTGTCCCATTCCCAACTGTTCTGCGCAGTTCAATATTCCCTATCAGTCCCTGTCCCATTCCCCAATGTTCTGTACAGTTCAATATTCCCTCTCAGTCCTTGTCCCATTCCCCAATGTTCTGTACAGTTTAATATCCCCTCTCAGTCCCTGTCCCATTCCCAGCTGTTCTGCGCAGTTCAATATTCCCTCTCAGTCCCTGTCCCATTCCCCAATGTTCTGTACAGTTTAATATTCCCTCTCAGTCCCTGTCCCATTCCCCACTGTTCTGTACAGTTTAATATTCCCTCTCAGTCCCTGTCGCATTCCCCACGGTTCTGCACAGTTTAATATTCCCTCTCAGTCCCTGTCCCATTCCCCACGGTTCTGCACAGTTTAATATTCCCTCTCAGTCTCTGTTCCAATACCCGCTTTTCTGTACAGCTTAATATTCCCTCTCAGTCCCTGTCCCATTCCCCACTGTTCTGTACAGTTTAATATTCCCTCTCAGTCCCTGTCCCATTCCCCACGGCTCTGCACAGTTCAATATTCCCTCTCTGTCCCTATCCCATTCCCCACTGTTCTGTAGAGTTTAATATTACCTCTCAGTCACTGACCCATTCCCCACAGATCTGCACAGTTTAATATTCCCTCTAAGTCACTGACCCATTCCCCACAGTTCTGTACAGTTTAATATTCCCTCTCACCCCCTGTCTATTCCCCGCTGTTCTGTACAGTTTAATATTCCCTCTCAGTCCCTGTCCCATTCCCCACTGTTCTGCACAGCTTAATATTCCCTCTCAGTCCCTGTCCCATTCCCCACTGCTCTGCACAGTTTAATATTCCCTCTCAGTCACTGTCCCATTCCCCACTGTTCTGTACAGTTTAATATTCCATCTCAGTCCCTGTCCCATTCCCCGCTGTTCTGCACAGTTTAATATTCCCTCTCAGTCCCTGTCCCATTCCCTACGGTTCTATACAGTTTAATATTCCCTCGCAGTCCCTGTCCCATTCCCCACTATTCTGTACAGTTTAATATTCCCTCTCAGTCCCTGTCCCATTCCCCACTGTTCTGTACAGTTTAATATTCGCTCTCAGTCCCTGTCCCATTCCCCACGGTTCAGCACAGTTTAATATTCCCTCTCAGTCCCTGTCCCATTCCCCACTGTTCTGGACAGTTTAATATTCCCTCTCAGCCCCTGTCCATTTCCCCGCTGTTCTGTACAGTTTAATATTCCCTCCCAGATCCTGTCGCATGCCCCAGTGTTCTGTACAGTTTAATATTCCCTTTCAGTCGCTGTCCCATTCCCCACGGTTCAGTTCCGTTGAATATTCCCTCTCAGTCCCAATCCAATTCCCCACAGTAATGTACAGTTTAATATTCCCTCTCAGTCCCTGTCCCATTCCCCACTGTTCTGTACAGTTTAATATTCCCTCTCTGTCCCTGTCCCATTGCCCAATGTTCTGTTCAGTTTAATATTCCCTCTCAGTCCCTGTCCCATTCCCTACGGTTCTGTTCAGTTCAATATTCCCTCTCAGTCCCTGTCGCATTCCCCACGGTTCTATATAGTTTAATATTCCCTCTCAGTCCCTGTCCCATTCCCCACTGTTCTGGACAGTTTAATATTCCCTCTCAGTCCCCGTCCCATTCCCAACTGTTCTGCGCAGTTCAATATTCCCTCTCAGTCCCTGTCCCATTCCCCAATGTTCTGTACAGTTCAATATTCCCTCTCAGTCCTTGTCCCATTCCCCGCTGTTCTGTACAGTTTAATATTCCCTCTCAGTCCCTGTCCCATTCCCCACTGTTCTGTACAGTTTCTATTCCCTCTCAGTCCCTGTCGCATTCCCCACGGTTCTGCACAGTTTAATATTCCCTCTCAGTCCCTGTCCCATTCCCCATGGTTTTGTACAGTTTAATATTCCCTCTCAGTCCCTGTCCCATTCCCCACGGTTCTGCACAGTTTAATATTCCCTCTCAGTCTCTGTTCCAATACCCGCTTTTCTGTACAGCTTAATATTCCCTCTCAGTCCCTGTCCCATTCCCCACTGTTCTGTACAGTTTAATATTCCCTCTCAGTCCCTGTCCCATTCCCCACGGCTCTGCACAGTTCAATATTCCCTCTCAGTCCCTATCCCATTCCCCACTGTTCTGTAGAGTTTAATATTACCTCTCAGTCACTGACCCATTCCCCACAGATCTGCACAGTTTAATATTCCCTCTAAGTCACTGACCCATTCCCCACAGTTCTGTACAGTTTAATATTCCCTCTCACCCCCTGTCTATTCCCCGCTGTTCTGTACAGTTTAATATTCCCTCTCAGTCCCTGTCCCATTCCCCACTGTTCTGCACAGTTTAATATTCCCTCTCAGTCCCTGTCCCATTCCCCACTGTTCTGCACAGTTTAATATTCCCTCTCAGTCACTGTCCCATTCCCCACTGTTCTGTACAGTTTAATATTCCATCTCAGTCCCTGTCCCATTCCCCGCTGTTCTGCACAGTTTAATATTCCCTCTCAGTCCCTGTCCCATTCCCTACGGTTCTATACAGTTTAATATTCCCTCGCAGTCCCTGTCCCATTCCCCACTGTTCTGTACAGTTTAATATTCGCTCTCAGTCCCTGTCCCATTCCCCACGGTTCAGCACAGTTTAATATTCCCTCTCAGTCCCTGTTCCATTCCCCACTGTTCTGTACAGTTTAATGTTCCCTCTCAGTCACTGTCCCATTCCCCGCTGTTCTCTACAGTTTAATATTCCCTCTCACTCCCTGTCCCATTCCCCACGGTTCAGCAGATTTTAATATTCCCTCTCAGTCCCTGTCCCATTCCCCACTGTTCTGTACAGTTTAATAGTCCCTCTCAGTCCCTGTCCCATTCCCCACTGTTCTGTACAGTTCAATATTCCCTCTAGGTCCCTGTCCCATTCCCCACTGTTCTGTGCAGTTTAATATTCCCTCTCAGTCCCTGTTCCATTCCCCACTGCTCTGTACAGTTCAATATTCCCTCTCAGTTCCTGTCCCATTCCCCGCTGTTCTCTACAGTTTAATATTCCCTCTCAGTCCCTGTCCTATTCCCCACTGTTCTGTACAGTTCAATATTTCCTCTCAGTCCCTGTCCCATTCCCCAATGTTCTGTACAGTTCAATATTCCCTCTCTGTCCCTGTCCCACTCCCTACGGTTCTGTTGAGTTTAATATTCCCTCTCAGTCCCTGTCCCATTCCCCACTGTTCTGTACAGTTTAATATTCCCTCTCAGTCCCTGTCCCATTCCCCACTGTTCTGTACAGTTCAATATTCCCTCTTAGTCAATGTCCCATTCCCTGCTGTTCTGCACAGTTTAATATTCCCTCTCAGTCCCTGTCCCATTCCCTGCTGTTCTGCACAGTTTAAGATTCCCTATCAGTCCCTGTCCCATTCCCTGCTGTTCTGTTCAGTTTAATATTCCCTCTCAGTCCCTGTCCCATTCCCCGCTGTTCTGTACAGTTTAATATTCCCTCTCAGTCTCTGTCCCATTCCCCGCTGTTCTGTACAGTTTAATATTCCCTCTCAGTCCCTGTCCCATTCCCCACTTCTGTTCAGTTTAATATTCCCTCTCATTCCCTGTCCCATTCCCCGCTGTTCTGTACAGTTTAATATTCCCTCTCAGTCCTTGTCCCATTCCCCACTTCTGTACAGTTTAATATTCCCTCTCAGTCCCTGTCCCATTCCCCACTGTTCTGTACAGTTTAATATTCCCTCTCAGTCCCTGTCCCATTCCCCACTGTTCTGTACAGTTTAATATTCCCTCTCAGTCCCTGTCGCATTCCCCACGGTTCTGCACAGTTTAATATTCCCTCTCAGTCCCTGTCCCATTCCCCACGGTTCTGCACAGTTTAATATTCCCTCTCAGTCTCTGTTCCAATACCCGCTTTTCTGTACAGCTTAATATTCCCTCTCAGTCCCTGTCCCATTCCCCACTGTTCTGTACAGTTTAATATTCCCTCTCAGTCCCTGTCCCATTCCCCACGGCTCTGCACAGTTCAATATTCCCTCTCAGTCCCTATCCCATTCCCCACTGTTCTGTAGAGTTTAATATTACCTCTCAGTCACTGACCCATTCCCCACAGATCTGCACAGTTTAATATTCCCTCTAAGTCACTGACCCATTCCCCACAGTTCTGTACAGTTTAATATTCCCTCTCACCCCCTGTCTATTCCCCGCTGTTCTGTACAGTTTAATATTCCCTCTCAGTCCCTGTCCCATTCCCCACTGTTCTGCACAGCTTAATATTCCCTCTCAGTCCCTGTCCCATTCCCCACTGTTCTGCACAGTTTAATATTCCCTCTCAGTCACTGTCCCATTCCCCACTGTTCTGTACAGTTTAATATTCCATCTCAGTCCCTGTCCCATTCCCCGCTGTTCTGCACAGTTTAATATTCCCTCTCAGTCCCTGTCCCATTCCCTACGGTTCTATACAGTTTAATATTCCCTCGCAGTCCCTGTCCCATTCCCCACTATTCTGTACAGTTTAATATTCCCTCTCAGTCCCTGTCCCATTCCCCACTGTTCTGTACAGTTTAATATTCGCTCTCTGTCCCTGTCCCATTCCCCACGGTTCAGCACAGTTTAATATTCCCTCTCAGTCCCTGTTCCATTCCCCACTGTTCTGTACAGTTTAATGTTCCCTCTCAGTCGCTGTCCCATTCCCCGCTGTTCTCTACAGTTTAATATTCCCTCTCACTCCCTGTCCCATTCCCCACGGTTCAGCAGATTTTAATATTCCCTCTCAGTCCCTGTCCCATTCCCCACTGTTCTGTACAGTTTAATAGTCCCTCTCAGTCCCTGTCCCATTCCCCACTGTTCTGTACAGTTCAATATTCCCTCTAGGTCCCTGTCCCATTCCCCACTGTTCTGTGCAGTTTAATATTCCCTCTCAGTCCCTGTTCCATTCCCCACTGCTCTGTACAGTTCAATATTCCCTCTCAGTTCCTGTCCCATTCCCCGCTGTTCTCTACAGTTTAATATTCCCTCTCAGTCCCTGTCCCATTCCCCAATGTTCTGTACAGTTCAATATTCCCTCTCTGTCCCTGTCCCATTCCCCACGGTTCTGTTGAGTTTAATATTCCCTCTCAGTCCCTGTCCCATTCCCCGCTGTTCTGTACAGTTTAATATTCCCTCTCAGTCTCTGTCCCATTCCCCGCTGTTCTGTACAGTTTAATATTCCCTCTCAGTCCTTGTCCCATTCCCCACTTCTGTACAGTTTAATATTCCCTCTCAGTCCCTGTCCCATTCCCCACTGTTCTGTACAGTTTAATATTCCCTCCCAGTCCCTGTCCCATTCCCCACTGTTCTGTACAGTTTAATATTCCCACTCAGTCCCTGTCCCATTCCCCAGTGTTCTGTACAGTTTAATATTCCCTCTCAGTCACTGTCCCATTCCCCACGGTTCTGTTCAGTTGAATATTCCCTCACAGTCTCTGTCCCATTCCCCGCTGTTCTGTACAGTTTAATATTCCCTCTCAGTCCCTGTCCCATTCCCCACTTCTGTACAGTTTAATATTCCCTCTCATTCCCTGTCCCATTCCCCACTGTTCTGTACAGTTTAATATTCCCTCTCAGTCCTTGTCCCATTCCCCACTTCTGTACAGTTTAATATTCCCTCTCAGTCCCTGTCCCATTCCCCACTGTTCTGTACAGTTTAATATTCCCTCCCAGTCCCTGTCCCATTCCCCACTGTTCTGTACAGTTTAATATTCCCACTCAGTCCCTGTCCCATTCCCCAGTGTTCTGTACAGTTTAATATTCCCTCTCAGTCACTGTCCCATTCCCCACGGTTCTGTTCAGTTGAATATTCCCTCACAGTCACTGTCCAATTCCCCACTGTAATGTACAGTTTAATATTCCCTCTCAGTCCCTGTCCCATGACCCGCTGTTCTGTACAGTTTAATATTCCCCCTCAGTCCCTGTCCCATTCCCCGCTGTTCTGTACAGTTTAATATCCCCTCTCAGTCCCTGTCCCATTCCCCACTGTTCTGGACAGTTTAATATTCCCTCTCAGTCCCCGTCCCATTCCCAACTGTTCTGCGCAGTTCAATATTCCCTATCAGTCCCTGTCCCATTCCCCAATGTTCTGTACAGTTCAATATTCCCTCTCAGTCCTTGTCCCATTCCCCGCTGTTCTGTACAGTTTAATATTCCCTCTCAGTCCCTGTCCCATTCCCCACTGTTCTGTACAGTTTAGTATTCCCTCTCAGTCCCTGTCGCATTCCCCACGGTTCTGCACAGTTTAATATTCCCTCTCAGTCCCTGTCCCATTCCCCACTGTTCTGTACAGTTTAATATTCCCTCTCAGTCCCTGTCCCATTCCCCACGGCTCTGCACAGTTCAATATTCCCTCTCAGTCCCTATCCCATTCCCCACTGTTCTGTACAGTTTAATATTACCTCTCAGTCACTGACCCATTCCCCACAGATCTGCACAGTTTAATATTCCCTCTAAGTCACTGACCCATTCCCCACAGTTCTGTACAGTTTAATATTCCCTCTCACCCCCTGTCTATTCCCCGCTGTTCTGTACAGTTTAATATTCCCTCTCAGTCCCTGTCCCATTCCCCACTGTTCTGCACAGTTTAATATTCCCTCTCAGTCCCTGTCCCATTATCCACTGTTCTGCACAGTTTAATATTCCCTCTCAGTCACTGTCCCATTCCCCACTGTTCTGCACAGTTTAATATTCCCTCTCAGTCCCTGTCCCATTCCCCACGGTTCAGCAGATTTTAATATTCCCTCTCAGTCCCTGTCCCATTCCCCACTGTTCTGTACAGTTTAATAGTCCCTCTCAGTCCCTGTCCCATTCCCCACTGTTCTGTACAGTTCAATATTCCCTCTAGGTCCCTGTCCCATTCCCCACTGTTCTGTGCAGTTTAATATTCCCTCTCAGTCCCTGTTCCATTCCCCACTGCTCTGTACAGTTCAATATTCCCTCTCAGTTCCTGTCCCATTCCCCGCTGTTCTCTACAGTTTAATATTCCCTCTCAGTCCCTGTCCCATTCCCCAATGTTCTGTACAGTTCAATATTCCCTCTCTGTCCCTGTCCCATTCCCCACGGTTCTGTTGAGTTTAATATTCCCTCTCAGTCCCTGTCCCATTCCCCGCTGTTCTGTACAGTTTAATATTCCCTCTCAGTCTCTGTCCCATTCCCCGCTGTTCTGTACAGTTTAATATTCCCTCTCAGTCCCTGTCCCATTCCCCACTTCTGTACAGTTTAATATTCCCTCTCATTCCCTGTCCCATTCCCCACTGTTCTGTACAGTTTAATATTCCCTCTCAGTCCTTGTCCCATTCCCCACTTCTGTACAGTTTAATATTCCCTCTCAGTCCCTGTCCCATTCCCCACTGTTCTGTACAGTTTAATATTCCCTCCCAGTCCCTGTCCCATTCCCCACTGTTCTGTACAGTTTAATATTCCCACTCAGTCCCTGTCCCATTCCCCAGTGTTCTGTACAGTTTAATATTCCCTCTCAGTCACTGTCCCATTCCCCACGGTTCTGTTCAGTTGAATATTCCCTCACAGTCTCTGTCCCATTCCCCGCTGTTCTGTACAGTTTAATATTCCCTCTCAGTCCCTGTCCCATTCCCCACTTCTGTACAGTTTAATATTCCCTCTCATTCCCTGTCCCATTCCCCACTGTTCTGTACAGTTTAATATTCCCTCTCAGTCCTTGTCCCATTCCCCACTTCTGTACAGTTTAATATTCCCTCTCAGTCCCTGTCCCATTCCCCACTGTTCTGTACAGTTTAATATTCCCTCCCAGTCCCTGTCCCATTCCCCACTGTTCTGTACAGTTTAATATTCCCACTCAGTCCCTGTCCCATTCCCCAGTGTTCTGTACAGTTTAATATTCCCTCTCAGTCACTGTCCCATTCCCCACGGTTCTGTTCAGTTGAATATTCCCTCACAGTCACTGTCCAATTCCCCACTGTAATGTACAGTTTAATATTCCCTCTCAGTCCCTGTCCCATGACCCGCTGTTCTGTACAGTTTAATATTCCCCCTCAGTCCCTGTCCCATTCCCCGCTGTTCTGTACAGTTTAATATCCCCTCTCAGTCCCTGTCCCATTCCCCACTGTTCTGGACAGTTTAATATTCCCTCTCAGTCCCCGTCCCATTCCCAACTGTTCTGCGCAGTTCAATATTCCCTATCAGTCCCTGTCCCATTCCCCAATGTTCTGTACAGTTCAATATTCCCTCTCAGTCCTTGTCCCATTCCCCGCTGTTCTGTACAGTTTAATATTCCCTCTCAGTCCCTGTCCCATTCCCCACTGTTCTGTACAGTTTAGTATTCCCTCTCAGTCCCTGTCGCATTCCCCACGGTTCTGCACAGTTTAATATTCCCTCTCAGTCCCTGTCCCATTCCCCACTGTTCTGTACAGTTTAATATTCCCTCTCAGTCCCTGTCCCATTCCCCACGGCTCTGCACAGTTCAATATTCCCTCTCAGTCCCTATCCCATTCCCCACTGTTCTGTACAGTTTAATATTACCTCTCAGTCACTGACCCATTCCCCACAGATCTGCACAGTTTAATATTCCCTCTAAGTCACTGACCCATTCCCCACAGTTCTGTACAGTTTAATATTCCCTCTCAGTCCCTGTCCCATTCCCCACTGTTCTGGACAGTTTAATATTCCCTCTCAGTCCCCGTCCCATTCCCAACTGTTCTGCGCAGTTCAATATTCCCTATCAGTCCCTGTCCCATTCCCCGCTGTTCTGTACAGTTTAATATTCCCTCTCAGTCCCTGTCCCATTCCCCACTGTTCTGCACAGTTTAATATTCCCTCTCAGTCCCTGTCCCATTATCCACTGTTCTGCACAGTTTAATATTCCCTCTCAGTCACTGTCCCATTCCCCACTGTTCTGTACAGTTTAATATTCCATCTCAGTCCCTGTCCCATTCCCCGCTGTTCTGCACAGTTTAATATTCCCTCTCAGTCCCTGTCCCATTCCCCACGGTTCAGCAGATTTTAATATTCCCTCTCAGTCCCTGTCCCATTCCCCACTGTTCTGTACAGTTTAATAGTCCCTCTCAGTCCCTGTCCCATTCCCCACTGTTCTGTACAGTTCAATATTCCCTCTAGGTCCCTGTCCCATTCCCCACTGTTCTGTGCAGTTTAATATTCCCTCTCAGTCCCTGTTCCATTCCCCACTGCTCTGTACAGTTCAATATTCCCTCTCAGTTCCTGTCCCATTCCCCGCTGTTCTCTACAGTTTAATATTCCCTCTCAGTCCCTGTCCCATTCCCCAATGTTCTGTACAGTTCAATATTCCCTCTCTGTCCCTGTCCCATTCCCCACGGTTCTGTTGAGTTTAATATTCCCTCTCAGTCCCTGTCCCATTCCCCGCTGTTCTGTACAGTTTAATATTCCCTCTCAGTCTCTGTCCCATTCCCCGCTGTTCTGTACAGTTTAATATTCCCTCTCAGTCCCTGTCCCATTCCCCACTTCTGTACAGTTTAATATTCCCTCTCATTCCCTGTCCCATTCCCCACTGTTCTGTACAGTTTAATATTCCCTCTCAGTCCTTGTCCCATTCCCCACTTCTGTACAGTTTAATATTCCCTCTCAGTCCCTGTCCCATTCCCCACTGTTCTGTACAGTTTAATATTCCCTCCCAGTCCCTGTCCCATTCCCCACTGTTCTGTACAGTTTAATATTCCCACTCAGTCCCTGTCCCATTCCCCAGTGTTCTGTACAGTTTAATATTCCCTCTCAGTCACTGTCCCATTCCCCACGGTTCTGTTCAGTTGAATATTCCCTCACAGTCTCTGTCCCATTCCCCGCTGTTCTGTACAGTTTAATATTCCCTCTCAGTCCCTGTCCCATTCCCCACTTCTGTACAGTTTAATATTCCCTCTCATTCCCTGTCCCATTCCCCACTGTTCTGTACAGTTTAATATTCCCTCTCAGTCCTTGTCCCATTCCCCACTTCTGTACAGTTTAATATTCCCTCTCAGTCCCTGTCCCATTCCCCACTGTTCTGTACAGTTTAATATTCCCTCCCAGTCCCTGTCCCATTCCCCACTGTTCTGTACAGTTTAATATTCCCACTCAGTCCCTGTCCCATTCCCCAGTGTTCTGTACAGTTTAATATTCCCTCTCAGTCACTGTCCCATTCCCCACGGTTCTGTTCAGTTGAATATTCCCTCACAGTCACTGTCCAATTCCCCACTGTAATGTACAGTTTAATATTCCCTCTCAGTCCCTGTCCCATGACCCGCTGTTCTGTACAGTTTAATATTCCCCCTCAGTCCCTGTCCCATTCCCCGCTGTTCTGTACAGTTTAATATCCCCTCTCAGTCCCTGTCCCATTCCCCACTGTTCTGGACAGTTTAATATTCCCTCTCAGTCCCCGTCCCATTCCCAACTGTTCTGCGCAGTTCAATATTCCCTATCAGTCCCTGTCCCATTCCCCAATGTTCTGTACAGTTCAATATTCCCTCTCAGTCCTTGTCCCATTCCCCGCTGTTCTGTACAGTTTAATATTCCCTCTCAGTCCCTGTCCCATTCCCCACTGTTCTGTACAGTTTAGTATTCCCTCTCAGTCCCTGTCGCATTCCCCACGGTTCTGCACAGTTTAATATTCCCTCTCAGTCCCTGTCCCATTCCCCACTGTTCTGTACAGTTTAATATTCCCTCTCAGTCCCTGTCCCATTCCCCACGGCTCTGCACAGTTCAATATTCCCTCTCAGTCCCTATCCCATTCCCCACTGTTCTGTACTGTTTAATATTACCTCTCAGTCACTGACCCATTCCCCACAGATCTGCACAGTTTAATATTCCCTCTAAGTCACTGACCCATTCCCCACAGTTCTGTACAGTTTAATATTCCCTCTCACCCCCTGTCTATTCCCCGCTGTTCTGTACAGTTTAATATTCCCTCTCAGTCCCTGTCCCATTCCCCACTGTTCTGCACAGTTTAATATTCCCTCTCAGTCCCTGTCCCATTATCCACTGTTCTGCACAGTTTAATATTCCCTCTCAGTCACTGTCCCATTCCCCACTGTTCTGTACAGTTTAATATTCCATCTCAGTCCCTGTCCCATTCCCCGCTGTTCTGCACAGTTTAATATTCCCTCTCAGTCCCTGTCCCATTCCCCACGGTTCTGTACTGTTTAATATTCCCTCTCAGTCCCTGTTCCATTCCACACGGTTCTGTACAGTTTAATAGTCCCTCTCAGTCCCTGTCCCATTCCCCACTGTTCTGTACAGTTCAATATTCCCTCTAGGTCCCTGTCCCATTCCCCACTGTTCTGTACAGTTTAATATTCCCTCTCAGTCCCTGTTCCATTCCCCACTGCTCTGTACAGTTCAATATTCCCTCTCAGTTCCTGTCCCATTCCCCGCTGTTCTCTACAGTTTAATATTCCCTCTCAGTCCCTGTCCCATTCCCCACTGTTCTGTACAGTTCAATATTTCCTCTCAGTCCCTGTCCCATTCCCCAATGTTCTGTACAGTTCAATATTCCCTCTCTGTCCCTGTCCCACTCCCTACGGTTCTGTTGAGTTGAATATTCCCTCTCAGTCCCTGTCCCATTCCCCACTGTTCTGTACAGTTTAATATTCCCTCTCAGTCCCTGTCCCATTCCCCACTGTTCTGTACAGTTCAATATTCCCTCTTAGTCAATGTCCCATTCCCTGCTGTTCTGCACAGTTTAATATTCCCTCTCAGTCCCTGTCCCATTCCCCACTGTTCTGTACAGTTTAATATTCCCTCTCATTCCCTGTCCCATTCCCCACTGTTCTGTACAGTTTAATATTCCCTCTCAGTCCTTGTCCCATTCCCCACTTCTGTACAGTTTAATATTCCCTCTCAGTCCTTGTCCCATTCCCCACTTCTGTACAGTTTAATATTCCCTCTCAGTCCTTGTCCCATTCCCCACTTCTGTACAGTTTATTATTCCCTCTCAGTCCCTGTCCCATTCCCCACTGTTCTGTACAGTTTAATATTCCCTCCCAGTCCCTGTCCCATTCCCCACTGTTCTGTACAGTTTAATATTCCCACTCAGTCCCTCTCCCATTCCCCAGTGTTCTGTACAGTTTAATATTCCCTCTCAGTCACTGTCCCATTCCCCACGGTTCTGTTCAGTTGAATATTCCCTCTCAGTCCCTGTCCAATTCCCCACTGTAATGTACAGTTTAATATTCCCTCTCAGTCCCTGTCCCATGACCCGCTGTTCTGTACAGTTTAATATTCCCTCTCAGTCCCTGTCCCATTCCCCACTGTTCTGTACAGTTTAATATTCGCTCTCTGTCCCTGTCCCATTCCCCACGGTTCAGCACAGTTTAATATTCCCTCTCAGTCCCTGTTCCATTCCCCACTGTTCTGTACAGTTTAATGTTCCCTCTCAGTCGCTGTCCCATTCCCCGCTGTTCTCTACAGTTTAATATTCCCTCTCACTCCCTGTCCCATTCCCCACGGTTCAGCAGATTTTAATATTCCCTCTCAGTCCCTGTCCCATTCCCCACTGTTCTGTACAGTTTAATAGTCCCTCTCAGTCCCTGTCCCATTCCCCACTGTTCTGTACAGTTCAATATTCCCTCTAGGTCCCTGTCCCATTCCCCACTGTTCTGTGCAGTTTAATATTCCCTCTCAGTCCCTGTTCCATTCCCCACTGCTCTGTACAGTTCAATATTCCCTCTCAATTCCTGTCCCATTCCCCGCTGTTCTCTACAGTTTAATATTCCCTCTCAGTCCCTGTCCCATTCCCCAATGTTCTGTACAGTTCAATATTCCCTCTCTGTCCCTGTCCCATTCCCCACGGTTCTGTTGAGTTTAATATTCCCTCTCAGTCCCTGTCCCATTCCCCGCTGTTCTGTACAGTTTAATATTCCCTCTCAGTCTCTGTCCCATTCCCCGCTGTTCTGTACAGTTTAATATTCCCTCTCAGTCCCTGTCCCATTCCCCACTTCTGTACAGTTTAATATTCCCTCTCATTCCCTGTCCCATTCCCCACTGTTCTGTACAGTTTAATATTCCCTCTCAGTCCTTGTCCCATTCCCCGCTGTTCTGTCCAATTTAATATTCCCTCTCTGTCCCTGTCCCATTCCCCACGGTTCTGTTGAGTTTAATATTCCCTCTCAGTCCCTGTCCCATTCCCCGCTGTTCTGTACAGTTTAATATTCCCTCTCAGTCTCTGTCCCATTCCCCGCTGTTCTGTACAGTTTAATATTCCCTCTCAGTCCCTGTCCCATTCCCCACTTCTGTACAGTTTAATATTCCCTCTCATTCCCTGTCCCATTCCCCACTGTTCTGTACAGTTTAATATTCCCTCTCAGTCCCTGTCCCATTCCCCGCTGTTCTGTACAGTTTAATATTCCCTCTCAGTCTCTGTCCCATTCCCCACTTCTGTACAGTTTAATATTCCCTCTCAGTCCCTGTCCCATTCCCCACTGTTCTGTACAGTTTAATATTCCCTCCCAGTCCCTGTCCCATTCCCCACTGTTCTGTACAGTTTAATATTCCCACTCAGTCCCTGTCCCGTTCCCCAGTGTTCTGTACAGTTTAATATTCCCTCTCAGTCACTGTCCCATTCCCCACGGTTCTGTTCAGTTGAATATTCCCTCACAGTCTCTGTCCCATTCCCCGCTGTTCTGTACAGTTTAATATTCCCTCTCAGTCCCTGTCCCATTCCCCACTTCTGTACAGTTTAATATTCCCTCTCATTCCCTGTCCCATTCCCCACTGTTCTGTACAGTTTAATATTCCCTCTCAGTCCTTGTCCCATTCCCCACTTCTGTACAGTTTAATATTCCCTCTCAGTCCCTGTCCCATTCCCCACTGTTCTGTACAGTTTAATATTCCCTCCCAGTCCCTGTCCCATTCCCCACTGTTCTGTACAGTTTAATATTCCCACTCAGTCCCTGTCCCATTCCCCAGTGTTCTGTACAGTTTAATATTCCCTCTCAGTCACTGTCCCATTCCCCACGGTTCTGTTCAGTTGAATATTCCCTCACAGTCACTGTCCAATTCCCCACTGTAATGTACAGTTTAATATTCCCTCTCAGTCCCTGTCCCATGACCCGCTGTTCTGTACAGTTTAATATTCCCCCTCAGTCCCTGTCCCATTCCCCGCTGTTCTGTACAGTTTAATATCCCCTCTCAGTCCCTGTCCCATTCCCCACTGTTCTGGACAGTTTAATATTCCCTCTCAGTCCCCGTCCCATTCCCAACTGTTCTGCGCAGTTCAATATTCCCTATCAGTCCCTGTCCCATTCCCCAATGTTCTGTACAGTTCAATATTCCCTCTCAGTCCTTGTCCCATTCCCCGCTGTTCTGTACAGTTTAATATTCCCTCTCAGTCCCTGTCCCATTCCCCACTGTTCTGTACAGTTTAGTATTCCCTCTCAGTCCCTGTCGCATTCCCCACGGTTCTGCACAGTTTAATATTCCCTCTCAGTCCCTGTCCCATTCCCCACTGTTCTGTACAGTTTAATATTCCCTCTCAGTCCCTGTCCCATTCCCCACGGCTCTGCACAGTTCAATATTCCCTCTCAGTCCCTATCCCATTCCCCACTGTTCTGTACAGTTTAATATTACCTCTCAGTCACTGACCCATTCCCCACAGATCTGCACAGTTTAATATTCCCTCTAAGTCACTGACCCATTCCCCACAGTTCTGTACAGTTTAATATTCCCTCTCACCCCCTGTCTATTCCCCGCTGTTCTGTACAGTTTAATATTCCCTCTCAGTCCCTGTCCCATTCCCCACTGTTCTGCACAGTTTAATATTCCCTCTCAGTCCCTGTCCCATTATCCACTGTTCTGCACAGTTTAATATTCCCTCTCAGTCACTGTCCCATTCCCCACTGTTCTGTACAGTTTAATATTCCATCTCAGTCCCTGTCCCATTCCCCGCTGTTCTGCACAGTTTAATATTCCCTCTCAGTCCCTGTCCCATTCCCCACGGTTCAGCAGATTTTAATATTCCCTCTCAGTCCCTGTTCCATTCCACACGGTTCTGTACAGTTTAATAGTCCCTCTCAGTCCCTGTCCCATTCCCCACTGTTCTGTACAGTTCAATATTCCCTCTAGGTCCCTGTCCCATTCCCCACTGTTCTGTACAGTTTAATATTCCCTCTCAGTCCCTGTTCCATTCCCCACTGCTCTGTACAGTTCAATATTCCCTCTCAGTTCCTGTCCCATTCCCCGCTGTTCTCTACAGTTTAATATTCCCTCTCAGTCCCTGTCCCATTCCCCACTGTTCTGTACAGTTCAATATTTCCTCTCAGTCCCTGTCCCATTCCCCAATGTTCTGTACAGTTCAATATTCCCTCTCTGTCCCTGTCCCACTCCCTACGGTTCTGTTGAGTTGAATATTCCCTCTCAGTCCCTGTCCCATTCCCCACTGTTCTGTACAGTTTAATATTCCCTCTCAGTCCCTGTCCCATTCCCCACTGTTCTGTACAGTTCAATATTCCCTCTTAGTCAATGTCCCATTCCCTGCTGTTCTGCACAGTTTAATATTCCCTCTCAGTCCCTGTCCCATTCCTTGCTGTTCTGCACAGTTTAATATTCCCTATCAGTCCCTCTCCCATTCCCCGCTGTTCTGTTCAGTTTAATATTCCCTCTCACTCCGTGTCCCATTCCCCGCTGTTCTGTACAGTTTAATATTCCCTCTCAGTCTCTGTCCCATTCCCCGCTGTTCTGTACAGTTTAATATTCCCTCTCAGTCCCTGTCCCATTCCCCACTTCTGTACAGTTTAATATTCCCTCTCATTCCCTGTCCCATTCCCCACTGTTCTGTACAGTTTAATATTCCCTCTCAGTCCTTGTCCCATTCCCCACTTCTGTACAGTTTAATATTCCCTCTCAGTCCTTGTCCCATTCCCCACTTCTGTACAGTTTAATATTCCCTCTCAGTCCTTGTCCCATTCCCCACTTCTGTACAGTTTAATATTCCCTCTCAGTCCCTGTCCCATTCCCCACTGTTCTGTACAGTTTAATATTCCCTCCCAGTCCCTGTCCCGTTCCCCACTGTTCTGTACAGTTTAATATTCCCACTCAGTCCCTCTCCCATTCCCCAGTGTTCTGTACAGTTTAATATTCCCTCTCAGTCACTGTCCCATTCCCCACGGTTCTGTTCAGTTGAATATTCCCTCTCAGTCCCTGTCCAATTCCCCACTGTAATGTACAGTTTAATATTCCCTCTCAGTCCCTGTCCCATGACCCGCTGTTCTGTACAGTTTAATATTCTCCCTCAGTCCCTGTCCCATTCCCCGCTGTTCTGTACAGTTTAATATTCCCTCTCAGTCCCTGTCCCATTCCCCACGGTTCTGTACAGGTTAATATTCCCTCTCAGTCCCTGTCCCATTCCCCATTGTTCTGTACAGTTTAATATTCCCTCTCAGTCTCTGTCCCATTCCCCACTGTTCAGTACAGTTTAATATTCCCTCCCAGTCCCTGTCCCATTCCCCAGTGTTCTGTACTGTTTTATCCTGCCTCTCAGTCACTGTCCCATTCCCCACGGTTCTGTTAAGTTCAATATTCCCTGTCAGTCCCTGTCCAATTCCCCACTGTTCTGTAGTGTTTAATATTCCCTCTCAGTCCCTGTCCCATGACCCGCTGTTCTGTACAGTTTAATATTCCCCCTCAGTCCCTGTCCCATTCCCCATTGTTCTGTACAGTTTAATATTCCCTCTCAGTCTCTGTCCCATTCCCCACTGTTCTGTACAGTTTAATATTCCCTCCCAGTCCCTGTCCCATTCCCCAGTGTTCTGTACTGTTTAATACTCCCTCTCAGTCGCTGTCCCATTCCCCACGGTTCTGTTAAGTTCAATATTCCCTCTCAGTCCCTGTCCAATTCCCCACTGTTCTGTACAGTTTAATATTCCCACTCAGTCCCTGTCCCATTCCCCACTGTTCTGTACAGTTTAATATTCCCTCTCAGTCCCTGTCCCAATCCCCACGGTTCTGAACAGTTCAATATTCCCTCTCTGGCCCTGTCCCATTCCCCACTGTTCTGTCCAGTTTAATATTCCCTCTCAGTCCCTGTCCCATTCCCCACAGTTCTGCACAGTTTAATATTCCCTCTCAGTCCCTGTCCCATTCCCCACAGTTCTGCACAGTTTAATATTCCCTCTCAGTCCCTGTCCCATTCCCAACGTTTCTGTACAGTTTAATATTCCCTCTCAGTCCCTGTTCCATTCCACACGGTTCTGTTCAGTTTAATATTCCCTCTCAGTCCCTGTCCCATTCCCCACGGTTCTGCACAGTTCAATATTCCCTCTCAGTCCTTGTCCCATTCCCCACGGTTCTGTACAGTTTAATATTCCCTCTCAGTCCCTGTCCGATTCCCCACGGTTCTGCACAGTTTAATGTTCCCTCTCAGTCCCTGTTCCATTCCCCGCTGTTCTGTATAGTTTAATATTCCCTCTCAGTCCCTGTCGCATTCCCTGCTGTTCTGTACAGTTTAATATTCCCTCTCAGTCCCTGTCCCATTCCCCGTTGTTCTGTACAGTTTAATATTCCCTCTCAGTCCCTGTCCCATTCCCCGCTTTTCTGTACAGTTTAATATCCCCTCTCAGTCCCTGTTCCATTCCCCACTGTTCTGTACAGTTTAATATTCCTCTCAGTCCCTGTCCCATTCCCCACGGTTCTGTACAGTTCAATATTCCCTCTCAGTCCCTGTCCCATTCCCCGCTCTTCTCTACAGTTTAATATTCCCTCTCTGTCCCTGTCCCTTTCCCCACTGTTCAGGCCAGTTTAATATTCCCTCTCAGTCCCCGTCCCATTCCCCACTGTTCTGTACAGTTCAATATTCCCTCTCAGTCCCTGTCTCACTCCCTCCGGTCTTGTTCAGTTTAATATTCCCTCTCAGTCCATGTCCCATTCCCCGCTGTTCTGTACAGTTTAATATTCCCTCTCAGTCCGTGTCCCATTCCCCACTGTTCTGTACAGTTTCATATTCCCTCTCAGCCCCTGTCCATTTCCCCGCTGTTCTGAACAGTTTAATATTCCCTCCCAGTCCCTGTCGCATGCCCCAGTGTTCTGTACAGTTTAATATTCCCTTTCAGTCGCTGTCCCATTCCCCACGGTTCAGTTCCGTTGAATATTCCCTCTCAGTCCCTATCCAATTCCCCACTATAATGTACAGTTTAATATTCCCTCTCAGTCCCTGTCCCATTCCCCACTGTTCTGTACAGTTTAATAATCCCTCTCAGTCCCTGTCCCATTCCCCAATGTTCTGTTCAGTTTAATATTCCCTCTCAGTCCCTGTCCCATTCCCTACGGTTCTGTTCCGTTCAATATTCCCTCTCAGTCCCTGTCCAATTCCCCACTGTTCTGTACAGTTTAATATTCCCTCTC
The DNA here is from genome assembly GCF_037043375.1 of Chiloscyllium plagiosum. Lineage (NCBI taxonomy): Eukaryota > Metazoa > Chordata > Chondrichthyes > Orectolobiformes > Hemiscylliidae > Chiloscyllium > Chiloscyllium plagiosum. The sequence goes on along the minus strand of NW_028270186.1, from coordinate 53,336,675 downwards.
AGTCCCTGTCCCATTCCCTACGGTTCTGTTCCGTTCAATATTCCCTCTCAGTCCCTGTCCCATTCCCCAATGTTCTGTTCAGTTTAATATTCCCTCTCAGTCATTGTTCCATTCCCCACTTCTGTTCAGTTCAATATTCCCTCTCAGTCCCTGTCCCATTCCCCACTGTTCTGCACAGTTTAATATTCCCTCTCAGTCACTGTCCCATTCCCAACTGTTCTGTACAGTTTAATATTCCATCTCAGTCCCTGTCCCATTCCCCGCTGTTCTGCACAGTTTAATATTCCCTCTCAATCCCTGGCCCATTCCCTACGGTTCTATACAGTTTAATATTCCCTCGCAGTCCCTGTCCCATTCCCCACTATTCTGTACAGTTTAATATTCCCACTCAGGCCCTCTCCCATTCCCCAGTGTTCTGTACAGTTTAATATTCCCTCTCAGTCTCTGTCCCATTCCCCACGGTTCTGTTCAGTTGAATATTCCCTCTCAGTCCCTGTCCAATTCCCCACTGTAATGTACAGTTTAATACTCCCTCTCAGTCCCTGTCCCATGACCCGCTGTTCTGTACAGTTTAAAATTCCCCCTCAGTCCCTGTCCCATTCCCCGCTGTTCTGTACAGTTTAATATTCCCTCTCAGTCCCTATCCCATTCCCCACGGTTCTGTACAGTTTAATATTCCCTCTCAGTCCCTGTCCCATTCCCCATTGTTCTGTACAGTTTAATATTCCCTCTCAGTCTCTGTCCCATTCCCCACTGTTCTGTACAGTTTAATATTCCCTCCCAGTCCCTGTCCCATTCCCCAGTGTTCTGTACTGTTTAATACTCCCTCTCAGTCGCTGTCCCATTCCCCACGGTTCTGTTCAGTTCAATATTCCCTCTCAGTCCCTGTCCAATTCCCCACTGTTCTGTACAGTCTAATATTCCCACTCAGTCCCTGTCCCATTCCCCACTGTTCTGTACAGTTTAATATTCCCTCTCAGTCCCTGTCCCATTCCCCACGGTTCTGTACAGTTTAATATTCCCTCTCAGTCCCTGTTCCATTCCACACGGTTCTGTTCAGTTTAATATTCCCTCTCAGTCCCTGTCCCATTCCCCACGGTTCTGTTCAGTTTAATATTCCCTCTCAGTCCCTGTCCCATTCCCCACAGTTCTGCACAGTTTAATATTCCCTCTCAGTCCCTGTCCCATTCCCAACGTTTCTGTTCAGTTTAATATTCCCTCTCAGTCCTGTCCCATTCCCCACGGTTCTGCACAGTTCAATATTCCCTCTCAGTCCTTGTCCCATTCCCCACGGTTCTGTACAGTTTTATATTCCCTCTCAGTCCCTGTCCCATTCCCCGTTGTTCTGTACAGTTTAATATTCGCTCTCAGTCCCTGTCCCATTCCCCGCTGTTCTGTACAGTTTAATATCCCCTCTCAGTCCCTGTTCCATTCCCCACTGTTCTGTACAGTTTAATATCCCCTCTCAGTCCCTGTCCCATTCCCCGCTGTTCTGTACAGTTTAATATCCCCTCTCAGTCCCTGTTCCATTCCCTGCTGTTCTGCACAGTTTAATATTCCCTATCAGTCTCTGTCCCATTCCCCGCTGTTCTGTTCAGTTTAATATTCCCTCTCAGTCCCTGTCCCATTCCCCGCTGTTCTGTACAGTTTAATATTCCCACTCAGTCCCTGTCCCATTCCCCACTGTTCTGAACAGTTCAATATTCCCTCTCTGGCCCTGTCCCATTCCCCACTGTTCTGTCCAGTTTAATATTCCCTCTCAGTCCCTGTTCCATTCCCCACGGTTCAGCAGAGTTTAATATTCCCTCTCAGTCCCTGTCCCATTCCCCACTGTTCTGTACAGTTCAATATTCCCTCTAGGTCCCTGTCCCATTCCCCACTGTTCTGTACAGTTTAATATTCCCACTCAGTCCCTGTTCCATTCCCCACTACTCTGTACAGTTCAATATTCCCTCTCAGTTCCTGTCCTATTTCCCGCTGTTCTCTACAGTTTAATATTCCCTCTCAGTCCCTGTCCCATTCCCCACTGTTCTGTACAGTTCAATATTTCCTCTCAGTCCCTGTCCCATTCCCCAATGTTCTGTACAGTTCAATATTCCCTCTCTGTCCCTGTCCCACTCCCTACGGTTCTGTACAGTTTAATATTCCCTCTCAGTCCCTGTCCCATTCCCCACTGTTCTGTACAGTTCAATATTCCCTCTTGGTCAATGTCCCATTCCCTGCTGTTCTGCACAGTTTAATATTCCCTCTCAGTCCCAGTCCCATTCCCTGCTGTTCTGCACAGTTTAATATTCCCTATCAGTCCCTGTCCCATTCCCCGCTGTTCTGTTCAGTTTAATATTCCCTCTCAGTCCCTGTCCCATTCCCCGCTGTTCTGTACAGTTTAATATTCCCACTCAGTCCCTGTCCCATTCCCCACTGTTCTGAACAGTTCAATATTCCCTCTCTGGCCCTGTCCCATTCCCCACTGTTCTGTCCAGTTTAATCTTCCCTCTCAGTCCCTGTCCCATTCCCCACAGTTCTGTTCAGTTTAATATTCCCTCTCAGTCCTGTCCCATTCCCCACAGTTCTGCACAGTTTAATATTCCCTCTCTGTCCCTGTCCCATTCCCAACGTTTCTGTTCAGTTTAATCTTCCCTCTCAGTCCCTGTCCCATTCCCCACGGTTCTGTACAGTTTAATATTCCCTCTCAGTCCCTGTTCCATTCCACACGGTTCTGTTCAGTTTAATATTCCCTCTCAGTCCCTGTCCCATTCCCCACGGTTCTGTTCAGTTTAATATTCCCTCTTAGTCCCTGTCCCATTCCCCACGGTTCTGCACAGTTCAATATTCCCTCTCAGTCCTTGTCCCATTCCCCACGGTTCTGTACAGTTTAATATTCCCTCTCAGTCCCTGTCCCATTCCCCACGGTTCTGCACAGTTTAATGTTCCCTCTCAGTCCCTGTTCCATTCCCCGCTGTTCTGTATAGTTTAATATTCCCTCTCAGTCCCTGTCGCATTCCCTGCTGTTCTGTTCAGTTTAATATTCCCTCTCAGTCCCTGTCCCATTCCCCACGGTTCTGTACAGTTTAATATTCCCTCTCAGTCCCTGTTCCATTCCACACGGTTCTGTTCAGTTTAATATTCCCTCTCAGTCCCTGTCCCATTCCCCACGGTTCTGTTCAGTTTAATATTCCCTCTTAGTCCCTGTCCCATTCCCCACGGTTCTGCACAGTTCAATATTCCCTCTCAGTCCTTGTCCCATTCCCCACGGTTCTGTACAGTTTAATATTCCCTCTCAGTCCCTGTCCCATTCCCCACGGTTCTGCACAGTTTAATGTTCCCTCTCAGTCCCTGTTCCATTCCCCACTGTTCTGTCCAGTTTATTCTTCCCTCTCAGTCCCTGTCCCATTCCCCACGGTTCTGTTCAGTTTAATATTCCCTCTCAGTCCTTGTCCCATTCCCCACGGTTCTGCACAGTTCAATATTCCCTCTCAGACCCTGTCCCATTCCCTGCTGTTCTCTACAGTTTAATATTCCGACACAGTCCCTGTCCCATTCCCCACGGTTCTGCACAGTTTAATATTCCCTCTCAGTTCCTGTCCCATTCCCCAATGTTCTGTGCAGTTCAATATTCCCTCTCAGTCCCTGTCCCATTCCCCACTGTTCTGTACAGTTTTATATTAGCTCTCAGTCGCTGTACCATTACCTACGGTTGTTTTCAGTTTAATATTCCCTCTCAATCCCTGTCCCAGTCCCCACTGTTCTGTACAGTTTAATGTTCCCTCTCAGTCCCTGTCACATTCCGCAATGTTCTGTTCAGTTTAATATTCCCTCTCAGTCCCTGTCCCATTCCCTACGGTTGTTTTCAGTTTAATATTCCCTCTCAGTCCCTGTCCCATTACCCGCTGTTCTGTCCAGTTTAATATTCCCTTTCAGTCCCTGTCCCATTCCCTGATGTTCTTTACAGTTTAATATTCCCTATCAGTCCCTGTCCCATTCCCTGCTGTTCTGCACAATTTAATATTCCCTCTCAGTCCCTGTCCCATTCCCCGCTGTTCTGTTCAGTTTAATATTCCCTCTCAGTCCCTGTCCCATTCCCCGCTGTTCTGTACAGTTTAATATTCCCTCTCAGTCGCTGTCCCATTCCCTGCTGTTCTGTCCAGTTTAATATTCCCTCTCAGTCACTGTCCCATTCCCCGCTGTTCTGTCCAGTTTAATATTTGCTCTCAGTCGCTGTCCCATTCCCTGCTGTTCTGCACAGAACAATATTCCCTCTCAGTCCCTGTCCCATTCCCTACGGTTGTTTTCAGTTTAATATTCCCTCTCAGTCCCTGTCCCATTACCCGCTGTTCTGTACAGTTTAATATTCCCTTTCAGTCCCTGTCCCATTCCCTGATGTTCTTTACAGTTTAATATTCCCTATCAGTCCCTGTCCCAATCCCCGCTGTTCTGCACAGTTTAATATTCCCTCTCAGTCCCTGTCCCATTCCCTGCTGTTCTGTACAGTTTAAAAGTCCCTCTCAGTCACTGTCCCATTCCCTGCTGTTCTGCACAGTTTAATATTCCCTCTCAGTCCCTGTCCCATTCCCTGCTGTTCTGCACAATTTAATATTCCCTATCAGTCCCTGTCCCATTCCCCGCTGTTCTGTTCAGTTTAATATTCCCTCTCAGTCCCTGTCCCATTCCTCACTGTTTTGTACAGTTTAATATTCCCTCTCGGTCGCTGTCCCACTCCCCAAGGTTCTGTATAGTTTAATATTCGCTCTCAGTCCCTGTCCCATTCCCCACTGTTCTGTACAGTTTAATATTTCCTCTCAGTCGCTTTCCCATTTCCCACGGTTCTGTTCAGTTTAATATTCCCTCTCAGTCACAGTCCCATTCCCCACGGTTCTATTCAGTTTAATATTCCCTCTCAGTCGCTGTCCCATTCCCCACGGTTCTGTTCAGTTTAATATTCCCTCTCAGTCCCTGTCCCATTCCCCACGGTTCTGTCCAGTTTAATATTCCCTCTCAGTCGCTGTCCCATTCCCCACGGTTCTGTTCAGTTTAATATTCCCTCTCAGTCCCTGTTCCATTCCACACGGTTCTGCACAGTTCAATATTCCCTCTCAGGCCCTGTCCCATTCCCTGCTCTTGTCTACAGTTTAAATTTCCCTCTCATTCCCTGTCCCATTCCCATTCCCCACGGTTCTTTTCAGTTTAATATTCCCTCTCAGTCCCTGTCCCATTCCCCACTGTTCTGTACAGTTCAATATTCCCTGTCAGTCCCTCTTCCATTCCCTGTCAGTCCCTGTCCCATTCCCTCTCAGTCCCTGTCCCATTCCCCGCTGTTCTGCACAATTTAATATTCCCTCTCAGTCCCTGTCCCATTCCCTCTCAGTCCCTGTCCCATTCCCCCCTGTTCTCTACCATTTAATATTCCCTCTCAGTCCCTGTCCCATTCCCCACTGTGCTGTACATTTTAATATTCCCTCTCAGTCCCTGTCCCATTCCCCACTGTGCTGTACAGTTTAATATTCCCTCTCAGTCCCTGTCCCATTCCCCACAGTTCTGTACAGTTTAATATTCCCTCGCAGTCCCAGTCCCATGCCCTACAGTTCTGTACAGTTTAATATTCCCTCTCAGTCGCTGTCCCATTCCCCACTGTTCTGTACATTTTAATATTCCCTCCCAGTCCCTGTCCCATTCCCCACTGTTCTGTACAGTATAATATTCCCTCTTAGTCCCTGTCCCATTCCCCAGAGTTCTGTACAGTTTAATATTCCCTCTCAGTCCCTGTCCCATTCCCCACTGTTCTGTACAGTTTAATATTCCCTCTCAGTCCCTGTCCCATTCCCCGCTGTTCTGTACAGTTTAATATTCCCTCTCAGTCGCTGTCCCATTCCCCACTGTTCTGTACATTTTGATATTCCCTCCCAGTCCCTGTCCCATTCCCCACAGTTCTGTACAGTTTAAAATTCCCTCTCAGTCCCTGTCCCATTCCCCACTGTTCTGTACAGTTTAATATTCCCTCTCAGTCCCTGTCCCATTCCCCACTGTTCTGTACAGTTTAATATTCCCTCTCAGTCGCTGTCCCATTCCCCGCTGTTCTGTACAGTTTAATATTCCCTCTCAGTCGCTGTCCCATTCCCCACTGTTCTGTACAGTTTAATATTCCCTCCCAGTCCCTGTCGCATGCCCCACTGTTCTGTACAGTTTAATATTCCCTTTCAGTCGTTGTCCCATTCCCCACGGTTCAGTTCAGTTTAATATTCCCTCTCAGTCCCTGTCCCATTCCCCGCTGTTCTGTTCAGTTTAATATTCCCTCACAGTCCCTGTCCCATTCCCCGCTGTTCTGTACAGTTTAATATTCCCTCTCAGTCGCTGTCCCATTCCCTGCTGTTCTGCACAGTTTAATATTCCATCTCAGTCACTGTCCCATTCCCCGCAGTTCTGTCCAGTTTAATATTCGCTCTCAGTCGCTGTCCCATTCCCCGCTGTTCTGCACAGTTTAATATTCCCTCTCAGTCACTGTCCCATTCCCCGCTGTTCTGGACAGTTTAATATTCCCTCTCAGTCCCTGTCCCATTCCCCACTTCTGTACAGTTTAATATTCCCTCACTGTCCCTGTCCCATTCCCCACTGTCCTGTACAGTTTAATATTCCTTCTCAGTCGCTGTCCCATTCCCCACTGCAATGTACAGTTTAATATTCCCTCTCAGTCCCTGTCCCAGTACCCGCTGTTCTGTACAGTTTAATATTCCCTCTCAGTCCCTGTCCCATTTCCCACTGTTGTGTATAGTTTAATATTCCCTCTCTGTCCCTGTCGCATTCCCCACTGTTCTGTACAGTTTAATATTCCCTCTCAGTCCCTGTCCCATTCCCCACTGTTCTGTACAGTTTAATATTCCCTCTCTGTCCCTGTCCCATTCCCCACTGTTCTGAACAGTTCAATATTCCCTCTCTGGCCCTGTCCCATTCCCCACGGTTCTGTTCAGTTTAATATTCCCTCTCAGTCCCTGTCCCATTCCCCGCTGTTCTGTTCAGTTTAATATTCCCTCTCAGTCCGTGTCCCATTCCCCGCTGTTCTGTACAGTTTAATATTCCCTATCAGTCGCTGTCCCATTCCCTGCTGTTCTGCACAGTTTAATATTCCCTCTCAGTCACTGTCCCATTCCCCGCTGTTCTGTCCAGTTTAATATTCGCTCTCAGTCGCTGTCCCATTCCCTGCTGTTCTGCACAGTTCAATATTCCCTCTCAGTCACTGTCCCATTCCCTGCTGTTCTGCACAGTTTAATATTCCCTCTCAGTCACTGTCCCATTCCCCGCTGTTCTGGACAGTTTAATATTCCCTCTCAGTCCCTGTCCCATTCCCCACTTCTGTACAGTTTAATATTCCCTCACTGTCCCTGTCCCATTCCCCACTGTCCTGTACAGTTTAATATTCCTTCTCAGTCGCTGTCCCATTCCCCACTGTTTTGTACAGTTTAATATTCATTCCCAGTCCCTGTCCCATTCCCCACTGTTCTGTACAGTTTAATATTCCCTCTCAGTCGCTGTCCCATTCCCCACGGTTCTGTACAGTTTAATATTCCCACTCTGTCCCTGTCCCACTCCCCACTGTTCTGTACAGTTTAATATTCCGTCTCAGTCCCTGTCCAATTCCCCACTGTACTGTACAGTTTAATATTCCCTCTCAGTCCCTGTCCCATTCCCCACTGTTCTGTACTGTTTAATATTCCCTCTCAGTCCCTGTCCCATTCCCCACTGTTCTGTTCAGTTTAATATTCCCTCTCAGTCCCTGTCCCATTCCCCACTGTTCTGTACAGTTTAATATTCCCTCACAGTCCCTGTCCCATTCTCCCCTGTTCTGTTCAGTTGTATGTTCTCTCTCAGTCCCTGTCCCATTCCCCACTGTTCTGTACAGTTCAATATTCCCTCTCAGTCCCTGTCCCATTCCCTGTCGGTCCCTCTTCCATTCCCTGTCAGTCCCTGTCCCATTCCCTCTCAGTCCCTGTCCCATTCCCCGCTGTTCTGCACAATTTAATATTCCCTCTCAGTCCCTGTCCCATTCCCTCTCAGTCCCTGTCCCAATCCGCCCTGTTCTCTACCATTTAATATTCCCTCTCAGTCCCTGTCCCATTCCCCACTGTGCTGTACATTTTAATATTCCCTCTCAGTCCCTGTCCCATTCCCCACTGTGCTGTACAGTTTAATATTCCCTCTCAGTCCCTGTCCCATTCCCCACAGTTCTGTACAGTTTAATATTCCCTCGCAGTCCCAGTCCCATGCCCTACAGTTCTGTACAGTTTAATTTTCCCTCTCAGTCGCTGTCCCATTCCCCACTGTTCTGTACATTTTAATATTCCCTCCCAGTCCCTGTCCCATTCCCCACTGTTCTGTACAGTATAATATTCCCTCTTAGTCCCTGTCCCATTCCCCACAGTTCTGTACAGTTTAATATTCCCTCTCAGTCCCTGTCCCATTCCCCACTGTTCTGTACAGTTTAATATTCCCTCTCAGTCCCTGTCCCATTCCCCGCTGTTCTGTACAGTTTAATATTCCCTCTCAGTCGCTGTCCCATTCCCCACTGTTCTGTACATTTTGATATTCCCTCCCAGTCCCTGTCCCATTCCCCACAGTTCTGTACAGTTTAAAATTCCCTCTCAGTCCCTGTCCCATTCCCCACGGTTCAGTTCAGTTTAATATTCCCTCTCAGTCCCTGTCCCATTCCCCGCTGTTCTGTTCAGTTTAATATTCCCTCACAGTCCCTGTCCCATTCCCCGCTGTTCTGTACAGTTTATTATTCCCTCTCAGTCGCTGTCCCATTCCCTGCTGTTCTGCACAGTTTAATATTCCATCTCAGTCACTGTCCCATTCCCCGCAGTTCTGTCCAGTTTAATATTCGCTCTCAGTCGCTGTCCCATTCCCTGCTGATCTGCACAGTTCAATATTCCCTCTCAGTCACTGTCCCATTCCCTGCTGTTCTGCACAGTTTAATATTCCCTCTCAGTCACTGTCCCATTCCCCGCTGTTCTGGACAGTTTAATATTCCCTCTCAGTCCCTGTCCCATTCCCCACTTCTGTACAGTTTAATATTCCCTCACTGTCCCTGTCCCATTCCCCACAGTTCTGTACAGTTTAAAATTCCCTCTCAGTCCCTGTCCCATTCCCCACTGTTCTGTACAGTTTAATATTCCCTCTCAGTCCCTGTCCCATTCCCCACTGTTCTGTACAGTTTAATATTCCCTCTCAGTCGCTGTCCCATTCCCCGCTGTTCTGTACAGTTTAATATTCCCTCTCAGTCGCTGTCCCATTCCCCACTGTTCTGTACAGTTTAATATTCCCTCCCAGTCCCTGTCGCATGCCCCACTGTTCTGTACAGTTTAATATTCCCTTTCAGTCGTTGTCCCATTCCCCACGGTTCAGTTCAGTTTAATATTCCCTCTCAGTCCCTGTCCCATTCCCCGCTGTTCTGTTCAGTTTAATATTCCCTCACAGTCCCTGTCCCATTCCCCGCTGTTCTGTACAGTTTAATATTCCCTCTCAGTCGCTGTCCCATTCCCTGCTGTTCTGCACAGTTTAATATTCCATCTCAGTCACTGTCCCATTCCCCGCAGTTCTGTCCAGTTTAATATTCGCTCTCAGTCGCTGTCCCATTCCCCGCTGTTCTGCACAGTTTAATATTCCCTCTCAGTCACTGTCCCATTCCCCGCTGTTCTGGACAGTTTAATATTCCCTCTCAGTCCCTGTCCCATTCCCCACTTCTGTACAGTTTAATATTCCCTCACTGTCCCTGTCCCATTCCCCACTGTCCTGTACAGTTTAATATTCCTTCTCAGTCGCTGTCCCATTCCCCACTGCAATGTACAGTTTAATATTCCCTCTCAGTCCCTGTCCCAGTACCCGCTGTTCTGTACAGTTTAATATTCCCTCTCAGTCCCTGTCCCATTTCCCACTGTTGTGTATAGTTTAATATTCCCTCTCTGTCCCTGTCGCATTCCCCACTGTTCTGTACAGTTTAATATTCCCTCTCAGTCCCTGTCCCATTCCCCACTGTTCTGTACAGTTTAATATTCCCTCTCTGTCCCTGTCCCATTCCCCACTGTTCTGAACAGTTCAATATTCCCTCTCTGGCCCTGTCCCATTCCCCACGGTTCTGTTCAGTTTAATATTCCCTCTCAGTCCCTGTCCCATTCCCCGCTGTTCTGTTCAGTTTAATATTCCCTCTCAGTCCGTGTCCCATTCCCCGCTGTTCTGTACAGTTTAATATTCCCTATCAGTCGCTGTCCCATTCCCTGCTGTTCTGCACAGTTTAATATTCCCTCTCAGTCACTGTCCCATTCCCCGCTGTTCTGTCCAGTTTAATATTCGCTCTCAGTCGCTGTCCCATTCCCTGCTGTTCTGCACAGTTCAATATTCCCTCTCAGTCACTGTCCCATTCCCTGCTGTTCTGCACAGTTTAATATTCCCTCTCAGTCACTGTCCCATTCCCCGCTGTTCTGGACAGTTTAATATTCCCTCTCAGTCCCTGTCCCATTCCCCACTTCTGTACAGTTTAATATTCCCTCACTGTCCCTGTCCCATTCCCCACTGTCCTGTACAGTTTAATATTCCTTCTCAGTCGCTGTCCCATTCCCCACTGTTTTGTACAGTTTAATATTCATTCCCAGTCCCTGTCCCATTCCCCACTGTTCTGTACAGTTTAATATTCCCTCTCAGTCGCTGTCCCATTCCCCACGGTTCTGTACAGTTTAATATTCCCACTCTGTCCCTGTCCCACTCCCCACTGTTCTGTACAGTTTAATATTCCGTCTCAGTCCCTGTCCAATTCCCCACTGTACTGTACAGTTTAATATTCCCTCTCAGTCCCTGTCCCATTCCCCACTGTTCTGTACTGTTTAATATTCCCTCTCAGTCCCTGTCCCATTCCCCACTGTTCTGTTCAGTTTAATATTCCCTCTCAGTCCCTGTCCCATTCCCCACTGTTCTGTACAGTTTAATATTCCCTCACAGTCCCTGTCCCATTCTCCCCTGTTCTGTTCAGTTGTATGTTCTCTCTCAGTCCCTGTCCCATTCCCCACTGTTCTGTACAGTTCAATATTCCCTCTCAGTCCCTGTCCCATTCCCTGTCGGTCCCTCTTCCATTCCCTGTCAGTCCCTGTCCCATTCCCTCTCAGTCCCTGTCCCATTCCCCGCTGTTCTGCACAATTTAATATTCCCTCTCAGTCCCTGTCCCATTCCCTCTCAGTCCCTGTCCCAATCCGCCCTGTTCTCTACCATTTAATATTCCCTCTCAGTCCCTGTCCCATTCCCCACTGTGCTGTACATTTTAATATTCCCTCTCAGTCCCTGTCCCATTCCCCACTGTGCTGTACAGTTTAATATTCCCTCTCAGTCCCTGTCCCATTCCCCACAGTTCTGTACAGTTTAATATTCCCTCGCAGTCCCAGTCCCATGCCCTACAGTTCTGTACAGTTTAATTTTCCCTCTCAGTCGCTGTCCCATTCCCCACTGTTCTGTACATTTTAATATTCCCTCCCAGTCCCTGTCCCATTCCCCACTGTTCTGTACAGTATAATATTCCCTCTTAGTCCCTGTCCCATTCCCCACAGTTCTGTACAGTTTAATATTCCTTCTCAGTCCCTGTCCCATTCCCCACTGTTCTGTACAGTTTAATATTCCCTCTCAGTCCCTGTCCCATTCCCCGCTGTTCTGTACAGTTTAATATTCCCTCTCAGTCGCTGTCCCATTCCCCACTGTTCTGTACATTTTGATATTCCCTCCCAGTCCCTGTCCCATTCCCCACAGTTCTGTACAGTTTAAAATTCCCTCTCAGTCCCTGTCCCATTCCCCACGGTTCAGTTCAGTTTAATATTCCCTCTCAGTCCCTGTCCCATTCCCCGCTGTTCTGTTCAGTTTAATATTCCCTCACAGTCCCTGTCCCATTCCCCGCTGTTCTGTACAGTTTAATATTCCCTCTCAGTCGCTGTCCCATTCCCTGCTGTTCTGCACAGTTTAATATTCCATCTCAGTCACTGTCCCATTCCCCGCTGTTCTGTCCAGTTTAATATTCGCTCTCAGTCGCTGTCCCATTCCCTGCTGATCTGCACAGTTCAATATTCCCTCTCAGTCACTGTCCCATTCCCTGCTGTTCTGCACAGTTTAATATTCCCTCTCAGTCACTGTCCCATTCCCCGCTGTTCTGGACAGTTTAATATTCCCTCTCAGTCCCTGTCCCATTCCCCACTTCTGTACAGTTTAATATTCCCTCACTGTCCCTGTCCCATTCCCCACTGTCCTGTACAGTTTAATATTCCTTCTCAGTCGCTGTCCCATTCCCCACTGTAATGTACAGTTTAATATTCCCTCTCAGTCCCTGTCCCAGTACCCGCTGTTCTGTACAGTTTAATATTCCCTCTCAGTCCCTGTCCCATTTCCCACTGTTGTGTATAGTTTAATATTCCCTCTCTGTCCCTGTCGCATTCCCCACTGTTCTGTACAGTTTAATATTCCCTCTCAGTCCCTGTCCCATTCCCCACTGTTCTGTACAGTTTAATATTCCCTCTCTGTCCCTGTCCCATTCCCCACTGTTCTGAACAGTTCAATATTCCCTCTCTGGCCCTGTCCCATTCCCCACGGTTCTGTTCACTTTAATATTCCCTCTCAGTCCCTGTCCCATTCCCCGCTGTTCTGTTCAGTTTAATATTCCCTCTCAGTCCCTGTCCCATTCCCCGCTGTTCTGTACAGTTTAATATTCCCTATCAGTCGCTGTCCCATTCCCTGCTGTTCTGCACAGTTTAATATTCCCTCTCAGTCACTGTCCCATTCCCCGCTGTTCTGTCCAGTTTAATATTCGCTCTCAGTCGCTGTCCCATTCCCTGCTGTTCTGCACAGTTCAATATTCCCTCTCAGTCACTGTCCCATTCCCTGCTGTTCTGCACAGTTTAATATTCCCTCTCAGTCACTGTCCCATTCCCCGCTGTTCTGGACAGTTTAATATTCCCTCTCAGTCCCTGTCCCATTCCCCACTTCTGTACAGTTTAATATTCCCTCACTGTCCCTGTCCCATTCCCCACTGTCCTGTACAGTTTAATATTCCTTCTCAGTCGCTGTCCCATTCCCCACTGTTTTGTACAGTTTAATATTCATTCCCAGTCCCTGTCCCATTCCCCACTGTTCTGTACAGTTTAATATTCCCTCTCAGTCCCTGTCCCATTCCCCACGGTTCTGTACAGTTTAATATTCCCACTCTGTCCCTGTCCCACTCCCCACTGTTCTGTACAGTTTAATATTCCCTCTCAGTCCCTGTCCAATTCCCCACTGTACTGTACAGTTTAATATTCCCTCTCAGTCCCTGTCCCATTCCCCACTGTTCTGTACTGTTTAATATTCCCTCTCAGTCCCTGTCCCATTCCCCACTGTTCTGTTCAGTTTAATATTCCCTCTCAGTCCCTGTCCCATTCCCCACTGTTCTGTACAGTTTAATATTCCCTCACAGTCCCTGTCCCATTCTCCCCTGTTCTGTTCAGTTGTATATTCTCTCTCAGTCCCTGTCCCATTCCCCACTGCTCTGTACAGTTTAATATTCCCTCTCAGTCCCTGTCCCATTCCACCTGGTTCTGATCAGTTGTAAATTCCCTCTCAGTCCCTGTCCCATTCCCCACGGTTCTGCACAGTTCAATATACCCTCTCAGGCCCTGTCCCATTCCCTGCTCTTGTCTACAGTTTCATATTCCCTCTCATTCCCTGTCCCATTCCTATTCCCCACGGTTCTGCACAGTTCAATATACCCTCTCAGGCCCTGTCCCATTCCCTGCTCTTGTCTACAGTTTCATATTCCCTCTCATTCCCTGTCCCATTCCCATTCCCCACGGTTCTCTTCAGTTTAATATTCCCTCTCAGTCCCTGTTCCATTCCCCACTGTTCTGTACAGTTGAATATTCCCTCTCAGTCGCTGTCCCATTCCCCACGGTTCTGTTCAGTTTAATATTCCCTCTCAGTCGCTGTCCCATTCCCCACTGTTCTGCACAGTTTAATATTCCCTCTCAGTCCTTGTCCCATTCCCCACTGTTCTGTACAGTTTAATATTCCCTCACTGTCCCTGTCTCATTCCCCACTATCCTGTACAGTTTAATATTACTTCTCAGTCGCTGTCTCATTCCCCACTGTTCCGTACCGTTTAATATTCCCACTCAGTCCCTGTCCCATTCCTCACTGTTCTGTACAGTTTAATATTCCCTCTCGGTCGCTGTCCCACTCCCCACGGTTCTGTACAGCTTAATATTCCCACTCAGTCCCTGTCCCATTCCCCACTGTTCTGTACAGTTTAATATTTACTCTCAGTCGCTGTCCCATTTCCCACGGTTCTGTTCAGTTTAATATTCCCTCTCAGTCACAGTCCCATTCCCCACGGTTCTCTTCAGTTTAATATTCCCTCTCAGTCCCTGTTCCATTCCCCACTGTTCTGTACAGTTGAATATTCCCTCTCAGTCGCTGTCCCATTCCCCACGGTTCTGTTCAGTTTAATATTCCCTCTCAGTCGCTGTCCCATTCCCCACTGTTCTGCACAGTTTAATATTCCCTCTCAGTCCTTGTCCCATTCCCCACTGTTCTGTACAGTTTAATATTCCCTCACTGTCCCTGTCTCATTCCCCACTATCCTGTACAGTTTAATATTCCTTCTCAGTCGCTGTCTCATTCCCCACTGTTCCGTACCGTTTAATATTCCCACTCAGTCCCTGTCCCATTCCTCACTGTTCTGTACAGTTTAATATTCCCTCTCGGTCGCTGTCCCACTCCCCACGGTTCTGTACAGCTTAACATTCCCACTCAGTCCCTGTCCCATTCCCCACTGTTCTGTACAGTTTAATATTTCCTCTCAGTCGCTGTCCCATTTCCCACGGTTCTGTTCAGTTTAATATTCCCTCTCAGTCACAGTCCCATTCCCTACGGTTCTCTTCAGTTTAATATTCCCTCTCAGTCGCTGTCCCATTCCCCATGGTTCTGTTCAGTTTAATATTCCCTCTCAGTCCCTGTCCCATTCCCCACGGTTCTGTTCAGTTTAATATTCCCTCTCAGTCGCTGTCCCATTCCCCACGGTTCTGTTCAGTTTAATATTCCCTCTCAGTCCCTGTTCCATTCCACACGGTTCTGTTCAGTTTAATATTCCCTCTCAGTCCCTGTCCCATTACCCACGGTTCTGCACAGTTCAATATTCCCTCTCAGGCCCTGTCCCATTCCCTGCTCTTGTCTACAGTTTAATTATCCCTCTCATTCCCTGTCCCATTCCCATTCCCCACGGTTCTTTTCAGTTTAATATTCCCTCTCAGTCCCTGTCCCATTCCCCACTGTTCTGCACAGTTCAATATTCCCTCTCAGTCCCTGTCCCATTCCCTGTCAGTCCCTCTTCCATTCCCTGTCAGTCCCTGTCCCATTCCCTCTCAGTCCCTGTCCAATTCCCCGCTGTTCTGCACAATTTAATATTCCCTCTCAGTCCCTGTCCCATTCCCTCTCAGTCCCTGTCCCATTCCCCCCTGTTCTCTACAATTTAATATTCCCTCTCAGTCCCTGTCCCATTCCCCACTGTTCTGTACAGTTTAATATTCCCTCGCAGTCCCAGTCCCATGCCCTACAGTTCTGTACAGTTTAATATTCCCTCTCAGTCGCTGTCCCATTCCCCACTGTTCTGTACATTTTAATATTCCCTCCCAGTCCCTGTCCCATTCCCCACTGTTCTGTACAGTATAATATTCCCTCTCAGTCCCTGTCCCATTCCCCGCTGTTCTGTTCAGTTTAATATTCCCTCACAGTCCCTGTCCCATTCCCCGCTGTTCTGTACAGTTTAATATTCCCTCTCAGTCGCTGTCCCATTCCCTGCTGTTCTGCACAGTTTAATATTCCATCTCAGTCACTGTCCCATTCCCCGCTGTTCTGTCCAGTTTAATATTCGCTCTCAGTCGCTGTCCCATTCCCTGCTGATCTGCACAGTTCAATATTCCCTCTCAGTCACTGTCCCATTCCCTGCTGTTCTGCACAGTTTAATATTCCCTCTCAGTCACTGTCCCATTCCCCGCTGTTCTGGACAGTTTAATATTCCCTCTCAGTCCCTGTCCCATTCCCCACTTCTGTACAGTTTAATATTCCCTCACTGTCCCTGTCCCATTCCCCACTGTCCTGTACAGTTTAATATTCCTTCTCAGTCGCTGTCCCATTCCCCACTGTAATGTACAGTTTAATATTCCCTCTCAGTCCCTGTCCCAGTACCCGCTGTTCTGTACAGTTTAATATTCCCTCTCAGTCCCTGTCCCATTTCCCACTGTTGTGTATAGTTTAATATTCCCTCTCTGTCCCTGTCGCATTCCCCACTGTTCTGTACAGTTTAATATTCCCTCTCAGTCCCTGTCCCATTCCCCACTGTTCTGTACAGTTTAATATTCCCTCTCTGTCCCTGTCCCATTCCCCACTGTTCTGAACAGTTCAATATTCCCTCTCTGGCCCTGTCCCATTCCCCACGGTTCTGTTCACTTTAATATTCCCTCTCAGTCCCTGTCCCATTCCCCGCTGTTCTGTTCAGTTTAATATTCCCTCTCAGTCCCTGTCCCATTCCCCGCTGTTCTGTACAGTTTAATATTCCCTATCAGTCGCTGTCCCATTCCCTGCTGTTCTGCACAGTTTAATATTCCCTCTCAGTCACTGTCCCATTCCCCGCTGTTCTGTCCAGTTTAATATTCGCTCTCAGTCGCTGTCCCATTCCCTGCTGTTCTGCACAGTTCAATATTCCCTCTCAGTCACTGTCCCATTCCCTGCTGTTCTGCACAGTTTAATATTCCCTCTCAGTCACTGTCCCATTCCCCGCTGTTCTGGACAGTTTAATATTCCCTCTCAGTCCCTGTCCCATTCCCCACTTCTGTACAGTTTAATATTCCCTCACTGTCCCTGTCCCATTCCCCACTGTCCTGTACAGTTTAATATTCCTTCTCAGTCGCTGTCCCATTCCCCACTGTTTTGTACAGTTTAATATTCATTCCCAGTCCCTGTCCCATTCCCCACTGTTCTGTACAGTTTAATATTCCCTCTCAGTCCCTGTCCCATTCCCCACGGTTCTGTACAGTTTAATATTCCCACTCTGTCCCTGTCCCACTCCCCACTGTTCTGTACAGTTTAATATTCCCTCTCAGTCCCTGTCCAATTCCCCACTGTACTGTACAGTTTAATATTCCCTCTCAGTCCCTGTCCCATTCCCCACTGTTCTGTACTGTTTAATATTCCCTCTCAGTCCCTGTCCCATTCCCCACTGTTCTGTTCAGTTTAATATTCCCTCTCAGTCCCTGTCCCATTCCCCACTGTTCTGTACAGTTTAATATTCCCTCACAGTCCCTGTCCCATTCTCCCCTGTTCTGTTCAGTTGTATATTCTCTCTCAGTCCCTGTCCCATTCCCCACTGCTCTGTACAGTTTAATATTCCCTCTCAGTCCCTGTCCCATTCCACCTGGTTCTGATCAGTTGTAAATTCCCTCTCAGTCCCTGTCCCATTCCCCACGGTTCTGCACAGTTCAATATACCCTCTCAGGCCCTGTCCCATTCCCTGCTCTTGTCTACAGTTTCATATTCCCTCTCATTCCCTGTCCCATTCCTATTCCCCACGGTTCTGCACAGTTCAATATACCCTCTCAGGCCCTGTCCCATTCCCTGCTCTTGTCTACAGTTTCATATTCCCTCTCATTCCCTGTCCCATTCCCATTCCCCACGGTTCTCTTCAGTTTAATATTCCCTCTCAGTCCCTGTTCCATTCCCCACTGTTCTGTACAGTTGAATATTCCCTCTCAGTCGCTGTCCCATTCCCCACGGTTCTGTTCAGTTTAATATTCCCTCTCAGTCGCTGTCCCATTCCCCACTGTTCTGCACAGTTTAATATTCCCTCTCAGTCCTTGTCCCATTCCCCACTGTTCTGTACAGTTTAATATTCCCTCACTGTCCCTGTCTCATTCCCCACTATCCTGTACAGTTTAATATTACTTCTCAGTCGCTGTCTCATTCCCCACTGTTCCGTACCGTTTAATATTCCCACTCAGTCCCTGTCCCATTCCTCACTGTTCTGTACAGTTTAATATTCCCTCTCGGTCGCTGTCCCACTCCCCACGGTTCTGTACAGCTTAATATTCCCACTCAGTCCCTGTCCCATTCCCCACTGTTCTGTACAGTTTAATATTTACTCTCAGTCGCTGTCCCATTTCCCACGGTTCTGTTCAGTTTAATATTCCCTCTCAGTCACAGTCCCATTCCCCACGGTTCTCTTCAGTTTAATATTCCCTCTCAGTCCCTGTTCCATTCCCCACTGTTCTGTACAGTTGAATATTCCCTCTCAGTCGCTGTCCCATTCCCCACGGTTCTGTTCAGTTTAATATTCCCTCTCAGTCGCTGTCCCATTCCCCACTGTTCTGCACAGTTTAATATTCCCTCTCAGTCCTTGTCCCATTCCCCACTGTTCTGTACAGTTTAATATTCCCTCACTGTCCCTGTCTCATTCCCCACTATCCTGTACAGTTTAATATTCCTTCTCAGTCGCTGTCTCATTCCCCACTGTTCCGTACCGTTTAATATTCCCACTCAGTCCCTGTCCCATTCCTCACTGTTCTGTACAGTTTAATATTCCCTCTCGGTCGCTGTCCCACTCCCCACGGTTCTGTACAGCTTAACATTCCCACTCAGTCCCTGTCCCATTCCCCACTGTTCTGTACAGTTTAATATTTCCTCTCAGTCGCTGTCCCATTTCCCACGGTTCTGTTCAGTTTAATATTCCCTCTCAGTCACAGTCCCATTCCCTACGGTTCTCTTCAGTTTAATATTCCCTCTCAGTCGCTGTCCCATTCCCCATGGTTCTGTTCAGTTTAATATTCCCTCTCAGTCCCTGTCCCATTCCCCACGGTTCTGTTCAGTTTAATATTCCCTCTCAGTCGCTGTCCCATTCCCCACGGTTCTGTTCAGTTTAATATTCCCTCTCAGTCCCTGTTCCATTCCACACGGTTCTGTTCAGTTTAATATTCCCTCTCAGTCCCTGTCCCATTACCCACGGTTCTGCACAGTTCAATATTCCCTCTCAGGCCCTGTCCCATTCCCTGCTCTTGTCTACAGTTTAATTATCCCTCTCATTCCCTGTCCCATTCCCATTCCCCACGGTTCTTTTCAGTTTAATATTCCCTCTCAGTCCCTGTCCCATTCCCCACTGTTCTGCACAGTTCAATATTCCCTCTCAGTCCCTGTCCCATTCCCTGTCAGTCCCTCTTCCATTCCCTGTCAGTCCCTGTCCCATTCCCTCTCAGTCCCTGTCCAATTCCCCGCTGTTCTGCACAATTTAATATTCCCTCTCAGTCCCTGTCCCATTCCCTCTCAGTCCCTGTCCCATTCCCCCCTGTTCTCTACAATTTAATATTCCCTCTCAGTCCCTGTCCCATTCCCCACTGTTCTGTACAGTTTAATATTCCCTCGCAGTCCCAGTCCCATGCCCTACAGTTCTGTACAGTTTAATATTCCCTCTCAGTCGCTGTCCCATTCCCCACTGTTCTGTACATTTTAATATTCCCTCCCAGTCCCTGTCCCATTCCCCACTGTTCTGTACAGTATAATATTCCCTCTTAGTCCCTGTCCCATTCCCCACAGTTCTGTACAGTTTAATATTCCCTCTCAGTCCCTGTCCCATTCCCCACTGTTCTGTACAGTTTAATATTCCCTCTCAGTCGCTGTCCCATTCCCCACGGTTCTGTACAGTTTAATATTCCCACTCTGTCCCTGTCCCACTCCCCACTGTTCTGTACAGTTTAATATTCCCTCTCAGTCCCTGTCCAATTCCCCACTGTACTGTACAGTTTAATATTCCCTCTCAGTCCCTGTCCCATTCCCCACTGTTCTGTACTGTTTAATATTCCCTCTCAGTCCCTGTCCCATTCCCCACTGTTCTGTTCAGTTTAATATTCCCTCTCAGTCCCTGTCCCATTCCCCACTGTTCTGTACAGTTTAATATTCCCTCACAGTCCCTGTCCCATTCTCCCCTGTTCTGTTCAGTTGTATATTCTCTCTCAGTCCCAGTCCCATTCCCCACTGCTCTGTACAGTTTAATATTCCCTCTCAGTCCCTGTCCCATTCCACCTGGTTCTGATCAGTTGTAAATTCCCTCTCAGTCCCTGTCCCATTCCCCACGGTTCTGCACAGTTCAATATACCCTCTCAGGCCCTGTCCCATTCCCTGCTCTTGTCTACAGTTTCATATTCCCTCTCATTCCCTGTCCCATTCCCATTCCCCACGGTTCTGCACAGTTCAATATACCCTCTCAGGCCCTGTCCCATTCCCTGCTCTTGTTTACAGTTTCATATTCCCTCTCATTCCCTGTCCCATTCCCATTCCCCACGGTTCTTTTCAGTTTAATATTCCCTCTCAGTCCCTGTTCCATTCCCCACTGTTCTGTACAGTTGAATATTCCCTCTCAATCGCTGTCCCATTCCCCACGTTTCTGTTCAGTTTAATATTCCCTCTCAGTCGCTGTCCCATTCCCCACTGTTCTGCACAGTTTAATATTCCCTCTCAGTCCTTGTCCCATTCCCCACTGTTCTGTACAGTTTAATATTCCCTCACTGTCCCTGTCTCATTCCCCACTATCCTGTACAGTTTAATATTCCTTCTCAGTCGCTGTCTCATTCCCCACTGTTCCGTACCGTTTAATATTCCCACTCAGTCCCTGTCCCATTCCTCACTGTTCTGTACAGTTGAAAATTCCCTCTCGGTCGCTGTCCCACTCCCCACGGTTCTGTACAGCTTAATATTCCCACTCAGTCCCTGTCCCATTCCCCACTGTTCTGTACAGTTTAATATTTCCTCTCAGTCGCTGTCCCATTTCCCACGGTTCTGTTCAGTTTAATATTCCCTCTCAGTCACAGACCCATTCCCCACGGTTCTCTTCAGTTTAATATTCCCTCTCAGTCGCTGTCCCATTCCCCATGGTTCTGTTCAGTTTAATATTCCCTCTCAATCCCTGTCCCATTCCCCACGGTTCTGTTCAGTTTAATATTCCCTCTCAGTCGCTGTCCCATTCCCCACGGTTCTGTTCAGTTTAATATTCCCTCTCAGTCCCTGTTCCATTCCACACGGTTCTGTTCAGTTTAATATTCCCTCTCAGTCCCTGTCCCATTACCCACGGTTCTGCACAGTTCAATATTCCCTCTCAGGCCCTGTCCCATTCCCTGCTCTTGTCTACAGTTTAATTATCCCTCTCATTCCCTGTCCCATTCCCATTCCCCACGGTTCTTTTCAGTTTAATATTCCCTCTCAGTCCCTGTCCCATTCCCCACTGTTCTGCACAGTTCAATATTCCCTCTCAGTCCCGGTCCCATTCCCTGTCAGTCCCTCTTCCATTCCCTCTCAGTCCCTGTCCCATTCCCCACTGTTCTGTACAGTTTAATATTCCCTCGCAGTCCCAGTCCCATGCCCTACAGTTCTGTACAGTTTAATATTCCCTCACAGTCGCTGTCCCATTCCCCACTGTTCTGTACATTTTAATATTCCCTCCCAGTCCCTGTCCCATTCCCCACTGTTCTGTACAGTATAATATTCCCTCTTAGTCCCTGTCCCATTCCCCACAGTTCTGTACAGTTTAATATTCCCTCTCAGTCCCTGTCCCATTCCCCACTGTTCTGTACAGTTTAATATTCCCTCTCAGTCGCTGTCCCATTCCCCGCTGTTCTGTACAGTTTAATATTCCCTCTCAGTCACTGTCCCATTCCCCATTGTTCTGTCCAGTTTAATATTCGCTCTCAGTCACTGTCCCATTCCCTGCTGTTCTGCACAGTTTAATATTCCCTCTCAGTCACTGTCCCATTCCCCGCTGTTCTGGATAGTTTAATATTCCCTCTCCGTCCCTGTCCCATTCCCCACTTCTGTACAGTTTAATATTCCCTCACTGTCCCTGTCCCATTCCCCACTGTCCTGTACAGTTTAATATTCCTTCTCAGTCGCTGTCCCATTCCCCACTGTAATGTACAGTTTAATATTCCCTCTCAGTCCCTGTCCCAGTACCCGCTGTTCTGTACAGTTTAATATTCCCTCTCAGTCCCTGTCCCATTTCCCACTGTTCTGTATAGTTTAATATTCCCTCTCTGTCCCTGTCGCATTCCCCACTGTTCTGTACAGTTTAATATTCCCTCTCTGTCCCTGTCCCATTCCCCGCTGTTCTGAACAGTTCAATATTCCCTCTCTGGCCCTGTCCCATTCCCCACGGTTCTGTTCAGTTTAATATTCCCTCTCAGTCCCTGTCCCATTCCCCGCTGTTCTGTACAGTTTAATATTCCCTCTCAGTCGCTGTCCCATTCCCTGCTGTTCTGCACAGTTCAATATTCCCTCTCAGTCACTGTCCCATTCCCTGCTGTTCTGCACAGTTTAATATTCCCTCTCAGTCACTGTCCCATTCCCCGCTGTTCTGGACAGTTTAATATTCCCTCTCAGTCCCTGTCCCATTCCCCACTTCTGTACAGTTTAATATTCCCTCACTGTCCCTGTCCCATTCCCCACTGTCCGGTACAGTTTAATATTCCTTCTCAGTCGCTGTCCCATTCCCCACTGTTTTGTACAGTTTAATATTCATTCCCAGTCCCTGTCCCATTCCCCACTGTTCTGTACAGTTTAATATTCCCTCTCAGTCGCTGTCCCATTCCCCACGGTTCTGTACAGTTTAATATTCCCACTCTGTCCCTGTCCCACTCCCCACTGTTCTGTACAGTTTAATATTCCCTCTCAGTCCCTGTCCAATTCCCCACTGTACTGTACAGTTTAATATTCCCTCTCAGTCCCTGTCCCATTCCCCACTGTTCTGTACTGTTTAATATTCCCTCTCAGTCCCTGTCCCATTCCCCACTGTTCTGTTCAGTTTAATATTCCCTCTCAGTCCCTGTCCCATTCCCCACTGTTCTGTACAGTTTAATATTCCCTCACAGTCCCTGTCCCATTCTCCCCTGTTCTGTTCAGTTGTATATACTCTCTCAGTCCCTGTCCCATTCCTCACTGCTCTGTACAGTTTAATATTCCCTCTCAGTCCCTGTCCCATTCCACCTGGTTCTGATCAGTTGTAAATTCCCTCTCAGTCCCTGTCCCATTCCCCACGGTTCTGCACAGTTCAATATACCCTCTCAGGCCCTGTCCCATTCCCTGCTCTTGTCTGCAGTTTCATATTCCCTCTCATTCCCTGTCCCATTCCCATTCCCCACGGTTCTGCACAGTTCAATATACCCTCTCAGGCCCTGTCCCATTCCCTGCTCTTGTCTACAGTTTCATATTCCCTCTCATTCCCTGTCCCATTCCCATTCCCCACGGTTCTTTTCAGTTTAATATTCCCTCTCAGTCCCTGTTCCATTCCCCACTGTTCTGTACAGTTGAATATTCCCTCTCAGTCGCTGTCCCATTCCCCACGTTTCTGTTCAGTTTAATATTCCCTCTCAGTCGCTGTCCCATTCCCCACTGTTCTGCACAGTTTAATATTCCCTCTCAGTCCTTGTCCCATTCCCCACTGTTCTGTACAGTTTAATATTCCCTCACTGTCCCTGTCTCATTCCCCACTATCCTGTACAGTTTAATATTCCTTCTCAGTCGCTGTCTCATTCCCCACTGTTCCGTACCGTTTAATATTCCCACTCAGTCCCTGTCCCATTCCTCACTGTTCTGTACAGTTTAATATTCCCTCTCGGTCGCTGTCCCACTCCCCACGGTTCTGTACAGCTTAATATTCCCACTCAGTCCCTGTCCCATTCCCCACTGTTCTGTACAGTTTAATATTCCCTCTCAGTCACAGTCCCATTCCCCACGGTTCTCTTCAGTTTAATATTCCCTCTCAGTCGCTGTCCCATTCCCCATGGTTCTGTTCAGTTTAATATTCCCTCTCAGTCCCTGTCCCATTCCCCACGGTTCTGTTCAGTTTAATATTCTCTCTCAGTCGCTGTTCCATTCCACACGGTTCTGTTCAGTTTAATATTCCCTCTCAGTCCCTGTCCCATTCCCCACTGTTCTGCACAGTTCAATATTCCCTCTCAGTCCCTGTCCCATTCCCTGTCAGTCCCTCTTCCATTCCCTGTCAGTCCCTGTCCCATTCCCTCTCAGTCCCTGTCCAATTCCCCGCTGTTCTGCACAATTTAATATTCCCTCTCAGTCCCTGTCCCATTCCCTCTCAGTCCCTGTCCCAATCCCCCTGTTCTCTACAATTTAATATTCCCTCTCAGTCCCTGTCCCATTCCCCACTGTTCTGTACAGTTTAATATTCCCTCTCAGTCCCAGTCCCATGCCCTACAGTGCTGTACAGTTTAATATTCCCTCTCAGTCGCTGTCCCATTCCCCACTGTTCTGTACATTTTAATATTCCCTCCCAGTCCCTGTCCCATTCCCCACTGTTCTGTACAGTATAATATTCCCTCTTAGTCCCTGTCCCATTCCCCACAGTTCTGTACAGTTTAATATTCCCTCTCAGTCCCTGTCCCATTCCCCACTGTTCTGTACAGTTTAATATTCCCTCTCAGTCGCTGTCCCATTCCCCGCTGTTCTGTACAGTTTAATATTCCCTCTCAGTCCCTGTCCCATTCCCCACTGTTCTGTACAGTTTAATATTCCCTCTCAGTCGCTGTCCCATTCCCCGCTGTTCTGTACAGTTTAATATTCCCTCTCAGTCCCTGTCCCATTCCCCATTGTTCTGTCCAGTTTAATATTCGCTCTCAGTCGCTGTCCCATTCCCTGCTGTTCTGCACAGTTCAATATTCCCTCTCAGTCACTGTCCCATTCCCTGCTGTTCTGCACAGTTTTATATTCCCTCTCAGTCACTGTCCCATTCCCCGCTGTTCTGGACAGTTTAATATTCCCTCTCAGTCCCTGTCCCATTCCCCACTTCTGTACAGTTTAATATTCCCTCACTGTCCCTGTCCCATTCCCCACTGTCCTGTACAGTTTAATATTCCTTCTCAGTCGCTGTCCCATTCCCCACTGTTTTGTACAGTTTAATATTCATTTCCAGTCCCTGTCCCATTCCCCACTGTTCTGTACAGTTTAATATTCCCTCTCAGTCGCTGTCCCATTCCCCGCTGTTCTGTACAGTTTAATATTCCCTATCAGTCGCTGTCCCATTCCCCGCTGTTCTGTCCAGTTTAATATTCGCTCTCAGTCGCTGTCCCATTCCCTGCTGTTCTGCACAGTTCAATATTCCCTCTCAGTCACTGTCCCATTCCCTGCTGTTCTGCACAGTTTAATATTCCCTCTCAGTCCCTGTCCCATTCCCCGCTGTTCTGGACAGTTTAATATTCCCTCTCAGTCCCTGTCCCATTCCCCACTTCTGTACAGTTTAATATTCCCTCACTGTCCCTGTCCCATTCCCCACTGTCCTGTACAGTTTAATATTCCTTCTCAGTCGCTATCCCATTCCCCACTGTTTTGTACAGTTTAATATTCATTCCCAGTCCCTGTCCCATTCCCCACTGTTCTGTACAGTTTAATAATACCTCTCAGTCGCTGTCCCATTCCCCACGGTTCTGTACAGTTTAATATTCCCACTCTGTCCCTGTCCCACTCCCCACTGTTCTGTACAGTTTAATATTCCCTCTCAGTCCCTGTCCAATTCCCCACTGTACTGTACAGTATAATATTCCCTCTCAGTCCCTGTCCCATTCCCCACTGTTCTGTACTGTTTAATATTCCCTCTCAGTCCCTGTCCCATTCCCCACTGTTCTGTTCAGTTTAATATTCCCTCTCAGTCCCTGTCCCATTCCCCACTGTTCTGTACAGTTTAATATTCCCTCACAGTCCCTGTCCCATTCTCCCCTGTTCTGTTCAGTTGTATATTCTCTCTCAGTCCCTGTCCCATTCCCCACTGCTCTGTACAGTTTAATATTCCCTCTCAGTCCCTGTCCCATTCCACCTGGTTCTGATCAGTTGTAAATTCCCTCTCAGTCCCTGTCCCATTCCCCACGGTTCTGCACAGTTCAATATACCCTCTCAGGCCCTGTCCCATTCCCTGCTCTTGTCTACAGTTTCATATTCCCTCTCATTCCCTGTCCCATTCCCATTCCCCACGGTTCTGCACAGTTCAATATACCCTCTCAGGCCCTGTCCCATTCCCTGCTATTGTCTACAGTTTCATATTCCCTCTCATTCCCTGTCCCATTCCCATTCCCCACGGTTCTTTTCAGTTTAATATTCCCTCTCAGTCCCTGTTCCATTCCCCACTGTTCTGTACAGTTGAATATTCCCTCTCAGTCGCTGTCCCATTCCCCACGGTTCTGTTCAGTTTAATATTCCCTCTCAGTCGCTGTCCCATTCCCCACTGTTCTGCACAGTTTAATATTCCCTCTCAGTCCTTGTCCCATTCCCCACTGTTCTGTACAGTTTAATATTCCCTCACTGTCCCTGTCTCATTCCCCACTATCCTGTACAGTTTAATATTCCTTCTCAGTCGCTGTCTCATTCCCCACTGTTCCGTACCGTTTAATATTCCCACTCAGTCCCTGTCCCATTCCTCACTGTTCTGTACAGTTTAATATTCCCTCTCGGTCGCTGTCCCACTCCCCACGGTTCTGTACAGCTTAATATTCCCACTCAGTCCCTGTCCCATTCCCCACTGTTCTATACAGTTTAATATTCCCTCTCGGTCGCTGTCCCACTCCCCACGGTTCTGTACAGCTTAATATTCCCACTCAGTCCCTGTCCCATTCCCCACTGTTCTGTACAGTTTAATATTTCCTCTCAGTCGCTGTCCCATTTCCCACGGTTCTGTTCAGTTTAATATTCCCTCTCAGTCACAGTCCCATTCCCCACGGTTCTCTTCAGTTTAATATTCCCTCTCAGCCGCTGTCCCATTCCCCATGGTTCTGTTCAGTTTAATATTCCCTCTCAGTCCCTGTCCCATTCCCCACGGTTCTGTTCAGTTTAATATTCCCTCTCAGTCGCTGTCCCATTCCCCACGGTTCTGTTCAGTTTAATATTCCCTCTCAGTCCCTGTTCCATTCCACACGGTTCTGTTCAGTTTAATATTCCCTCTCAGTCCCTGTCCCATTACCCACGGTTCTGCACAGTTCAATATTCCCTCTCAGGCCCTGTCCCATTCCCTGCTCTTGTCTACAGTTTAATTATCCCTCTCATTCCCTGTCCCATTCCCATTCCCCACGGTTCTTTTCAGTTTAATATTCCCTCTCAGTCCCTGTCCCATTCCCCACTGTTCTGCACAGTTCAATATTCCCTCTCAGTCCCTGTCCCATTCCCTGTCAGTTCCTCTTCCATTCCCTGTCAGTCCCTGTCCCATTCCCTCTCAGTCCCTGTCCCATTCCCCCCTGTTCTCTACAATTTAATATTCCCTCTCAGTCCCTGTCCCATTCCCCACTGTTCTGTACAGTTTAATATTCCCTCGCAGTCCCAGTCCCATGCCCTACAGTGCTGTACAGTTTAATATTCCCTCTCAGTCGCTGTCCCAATCCCCACTGTTCTGTACATTTTAATATTCCCTCCCAGTCCCTGTCCCATTCCCCACTGTTCTGTACAGTATAATGTTCCCTCTTAGTCCCTGTCCCATTCCCCACAGTTCTGTACAGTTTAATATTCCCTCTCAGTCCCTGTCCCATTCCCCACTGTTCTGTACAGTTTAATATTCCCTCTCAGTCGCTGTCCCATTCCCCGCTGTTCTGTACAGTTTAATATTCCCTCTCAGTCCCTGTCCCATTCCCCACTGTTCTGTACAGTTTAATATTCCCTCTCAGTCGCTGTCCCATTCCCCGCTGTTCTGTACAGTTTAATATTCCCTCTCAGTCCCTGTCCCATTCCCCATTGTTCTGTCCAGTTTAATATTCGCTCTCAGTCGCTGTCCCATTCCCTGCTGTTCTGCACAGTTCAATATTCCCTCTCAGTCACTGTCCCATTCCCTGCTGTTCTGCACAGTTTAATATTCCCTCTCAGTCACTGTCCCATTCCCCGCTGTTCTGGACAGTTTAATATTCCCTCTCAGTCCCTGTCCCATTCCCCACTTCTGTACAGTTTAATATTCCCTCACTGTCCCTTTCCCATTCCCCACTGTCCTGTACAGTTTAATATTCCTTCTCAGTCGCTGTCCCATTCCCCACTGTTTTGTACAGTTTAATATTCATTTCCAGTCCCTGTCCCATTCCCCACTGTTCTGTACAGTTTAATATTCCCTCTCAGTCGCTGTCCCATTCCCCGCTGTTCTGTACAGTTTAATATTCCCTATCAGTCGCTGTCCCATTCCCTGCTGTTCTGCACAGTTTAATATTCCCTCTCAGTCACTGTCCCATTCCCCGCTGTTCTGTCCAGTTTAATATTCGCTCTCAGTCGCTGTCCCATTCCCTGCTGTTCTGCACAGTTCAATATTCCCTCTCAGTCACTGTCCCATTCCCTGCTGTTCTGCACAGTTTAATATTCCCTCTCAGTCCCTGTCCCATTCCCCGCTGTTCTGGACAGTTTAATATTCCCTCTCAGTCCCTGTCCCATTCCCCACTTCTGTACAGTTTAATATTCCCTCACTGTCCCTGTCCCATTCCCCACTGTCCTGTACAGTTTAATATTCCTTCTCAGTCGCTATCCCATTCCCCACTGTTTTGTACAGTTTAATATTCATTCCCAGTCCCTGTCCCATTCCCCACTGTTCTGTACAGTTTAATAATACCTCTCAGTCGCTGTCCCATTCCCCACGGTTCTGTACAGTTTAATATTCCCACTCTGTCCCTGTCCCACTCCCCACTGTTCTGTACAGTTTAATATTCCCTCTCAGTCCCTGTCCAATTCCCCACTGTACTGTACAGTTTAATATTCCCTCTCAGTCCCTGTCCCATTCCCCACTGTTCTGTACTGTTTAATATTCCCTCTCAGTCCCTGTCCCATTCCCCACTGTTCTGTTCAGTTTAATATTCCCTCTCAGTCCCTGTCCCATTCCCCACTGTTCTGTACAGTTTAATATTCCCTCACAGTCCCTGTCCCATTCTCCCCTGTTCTGTTCAGTTGTATATTCTCTCTCAGTCCCTGTCCCATTCCCCACTGCTCTGTACAGTTTAATATTCCCTCTCAGTCCCTGTCCCATTCCACCTGGTTCTGATCAGTTGTAAATTCCCTCTCAGTCCCTGTCCCATTCCCCACGGTTCTGCACAGTTCAATATACCCTCTCAGGCCCTGTCCCATTCCCTGCTCTTGTCTACAGTTTCATATTCCCTCTCATTCCCTGTCCCATTCCCATTCCCCACGGTTCTGCACAGTTCAATATACCCTCTCAGGCCCTGTCCCATTCCCTGCTCTTGTCTACAGTTTCATATTCCCTCTCATTCCCTGTCCCATTCCAATTCCCCACGGTTCTTTTCAGTTTAATATTCCCTCTCAGTCCCTGTTCCATTCCCCACTGTTCTGTACAGTTGAATATTCCCTCTCAGTCGCTGTCCCATTCCCCACGGTTCTGTTCAGTTTAATATTCCCTCTCAGTCGCTGTCCCATTCCCCACTGTTCTGCACAGTTTAATATTCCCTCTCGGTCGCTGTCCCACTCCCCACGGTTCTGTACAGCTTAATATTCCCACTCAGTCCCTGTCCCATTCCCCACTGTTCTGTACAGTTTAATATTTCCTCTCAGTCGCTGTCCCATTTCCCACGGTTCTGTTCAGTTTAATATTCCCTCTCAGTCACAGTCCCATTCCCCACGGTTCTCTTCAGTTCAATATTCCCTCTCAGTCGCTGTCCCATTCCCCATGGTTCTGTTCAGTTTAATATTCCCTCTCAGTCCCTGTCCCATTCCCCACGGTTCTGTTCAGTTTAATATTCCCTCTCAGTCGCTGTCCCATTCCCCACGTTTTTGTTCAGTTTAATATTCCCTCTCAGTCCCTGTTCCATTCCACACGGTTCTGTTCAGTTTAATATTCTCTCTCAGTCCCTGTCCCATTACCCACGGTTCTGCACAGTTCAATATTCCCTCTCTGGCCCTGTCCCATTCCCTGCTCTTGTCTACAGTTTAATTATCCCTCTCATTCCCTGTCCCATTCCCATTCCCCACGGTTCTTTTCAGTTTAATATTCCCTCTCAGTCCCTGTCCCATTCCCCACTGTTCTGTACAGTTGAATATTCCCTCTCAGTCCCTGTCCCATTCCCCACGGTCCTGTTCAGTTTAATATTCCCTCTCAGTCCCTGTCCCATTCACCACTGTTCTGCACAGTTTAATATTCCCTCTCAGTCCCTGTCCCAATCTCCCACTGTTCTGTACAGTGTAATATTCCTTCTCAGTCGCTCTCTCATTCCCCACGGTTCTGTACAGTTTAATATTCCCACTCAGTCCCTGTCCCATTCCCCACTGTTCTGTACAGTTTAATATTCCCTCTCATTCGCTGTCCCACTCCCCACGTTTCTGTATAGTTTAATTTTCCCACTCAGTCCCTGTCCCATTCCCCACTGTTCTGTTCAGTTTAATATACCCTCTCAGTCCCTGTCCCATTCCCCGCTGTTCTGTACAGTTTAATATTCCCTCTCATTCCCTGTCCCATTCCCCGCTGTTCCGTACAGTTTAATATTCCCTCTCAGTCGCTGTCCCACCCCCCACTGTTCTGTACTGTTTAATATTCCCACTCAGTCCCTGTCCCATTCCCCACTGTTCTGTACAGTTTAATATTCCCTCTCAGTCGCTGTCCCATGACCCGCTGTTCTATTCAGTTTAATATTCCATCTCAGTCCCTGTCCCATTCCCTGCTGTTCTGCACAGTATAATATTCCCACTCAGTCCCTGTCCCATTCCCCACTGTTCTGTTCAGTTTAATATACCCTCTCAGTCCCATTCCCATTCCCCACGGTTCTTTTCAGTTTAATATTCCCTCTCAGTCCCTGTTCCATTCCCCACTGTTCTGTACAGTTGAATATTCCCTCTCAGTCGCTGTCCCATTCCCCACGGTTCTGTTCAGTTTAATATTCCCTCTCAGTCGCTGTCCCATTCCCCACTGTTCTGCACAGTTTAATATTCCCTCTCAGTCCTTGTCCCATTCCCCACTGTTCTGCACAGTTTAATATTCCCACTCAGTCCCTGTCCCATTCCTCACTGTTCTGTACAGTTTAATATTCCCTCTCGGTCGCTGTCCCACTCCCCACGGTTCTGTACAGCTTAATATTCCCACTCAGTCCCTGTCCCATTCCCCACTGTTCTGTACAGTTTAATATTTCCTCTCAGTCGCTGTCCCATTTCCCACGGTTCTGTTCAGTTTAATATTCCCTCTCAGTCACAGTCCCATTCCCCACGGTTCTCTTCAGTTTAATATTCCCTCTCAGTCGCTGTCCCATTCCCCATGGTTCTGTTCAGTTTAATATTCCCTCTCAGTCCCTGTCCCATTCCCCACGGTTCTGTTCAGTTTAATATTCCCTCTCAGTCGCTGTCCCATTCCCCACGTTTTTGTTCAGTTTAATATTCCCTCTCAGTCCCTGTTCCATTCCACACGGTTCTGTTCAGTTTAATATTCTCTCTCAGTCCCTGTCCCATTACCCACGGTTCTGCACAGTTCAATATTCCCTCTCTGGCCCTGTCCCATTCCCTGCTCTTGTCTACAGTTTAATTATCCCTCTCATTCCCTGTCCCATTCCCATTCCCCACGGTTCTTTTCAGTTTAATATTCCCTCTCAGTCCCTGTCCCATTCCCCACTGTTCTGTACAGTTGAATATTCCCTCTCAGTCCCTGTCCCATTCCCCACGGTCCTGTTCAGTTTAATATTCCCTCTCAGTCCCTGTCCCATTCACCACTGTTCTGCACAGTTTAATATTCCCTCTCAGTCCCTGTCCCAATCTCCCACTGTTCTGTACAGTGTAATATTCCTTCTCAGTCGCTCTCTCATTCCCCACGGTTCTGTACAGTTTAATATTCCCACTCAGTCCCTGTCCCATTCCCCACTGTTCTGTACAGTTTAATATTCCCTCTCATTCGCTGTCCCACTCCCCACGTTTCTGTATAGTTTAATTTTCCCACTCAGTCCCTGTCCCATTCCCCACTGTTCTGTTCAGTTTAATATACCCTCTCAGTCCCTGTCCCATTCCCCGCTGTTCTGTACAGTTTAATATTCCCTCTCATTCCCTGTCCCATTCCCCGCTGTTCCGTACAGTTTAATATTCCCTCTCAGTCGCTGTCCCACCCCCCACTGTTCTGTACTGTTTAATATTCCCACTCAGTCCCTGTCCCATTCCCCACTGTTCTGTACAGTTTAATATTCCCTCTCAGTCGCTGTCCCATGACCCGCTGTTCTATTCAGTTTAATATTCCATCTCAGTCCCTGTCCCATTCCCTGCTGTTCTGCACAGTATAATATTCCCTCTCAGTCCCTGTCCGATTCCCCACTGTTCTGCACAGTATAATATTCGCTCTCTGTCCCTGTCCCAATCCCTGCTGTTCTGTACAGTTTAATATTCCCTCTCAGTCCCTGTCCCATTACCCGCTGTTCTGCACAGTTTAATATTCCCTCTCAGTCCCTGTCCCATTCCCCACTGTTCTGCACAGTTCAATATTCCCTCTCAGTCCCTGTCCCATTCCCCACGGTTCTGCACAGTTCAATATTCCCTCTCAGTCCCTGTCCCATTCCCCACTGTTCTGTACAGTTTAATATTCCCCCTCAGTCGCTGTCCCATTCCCCACGGTTCTGCACAGTTCAATATTCCCTCTCAGGCCTTGTCCCATTCCCTGCTGTTCCCTACACTTTAGTGTTCCCTCTCAGTCCTTGTCCCATTCCCCGCTGTTCTGTCCAATTTAATATTCCCTCTCAGTCCCTGTCCCATTCCCCACTGTTCTGTACAGTTTAATATTCCCTCTCAGTCGCTGTCCCATTCCCCACGGTTCTGTACAGTTTAATATTCCCACTCAGTTCCTGTCTCAATCCACACTGTTCTGTGCAGTTTAATATTCCCTCTCAGTCCCTGTCCCATTCCCCGCTGTTCTTTTCAGTTTAATATTCCCTCTCAGTCTCTGTCCCATTCCCCGCTGTTCTGTACAGTTTAATATTCCCTCTCAGTCCCTGTCCCATTCCCCACTGTTCTGTACAGTTTAATATTCCCTCTCAGTCCCTGTCCCATTCCCCACTGTTCTGTACGGTTTAATATTCCTTCTCAGTCCCTGTCCCATTCCCCACTGTTCTGTACAGTTTAATATTCCCTCTCAGTCCCTGTCCCATTCCCCACGGTTCTGTTCAGTTGAATATTCCCTCTCAGTCCCTGTCCCATTCCCCACTGTTCTGTGCAGTTTAATATTCCCTCTCAGTCACTGTCCCATTCCCCACGGTTCTGAACAGTTCAATATTCCCTCTCAGGCCCTGTCCCATTCCCCACTGTTCTGTACAGTTTAATATTCCCTCTCAGTTCCTGTCCCATTCCCCACTGTTCTGTTCAGTTGAATATTCCTCTCAGTCCCTGTCCCATACCCCACTGTTCTGTACAGTTGAATATTCCCTCTCAGTCCCTGTCCCATTCCCCACTGTTCTGTACAGTTTAATATTCCCTCTCAGTCGCTGTCCCATTCCCCACGGTTCTGCACAGTTCAATATTCACTCTTAGTCCCTGTCCCATTCCCTGCTGTTCTCTACAGTTTAATATTCCCTCTCAGTCCCTGTCCCATTCCCCACTATTCTGTTCAGTTTAATATTCCCTCTCAGTCCCTGTCCCATTCCCCACGGTTCTGTTCAGTTTAATATTCCCTCTCAGTCCCTGTCCCATTCCCCACTGTTCTGTTCAATTTAATATTCCCTCTCAGTCCCTGTCCCATTCCCCACTGTTCTGTTCAATTTAATATTCCCTCTCAGTCCCTGTCCCATTCCCCACTTCTGTACAGTTTAATATTCCCTCTCAGTCCCTGTCCCATTCCCCACGGTTCTGTACAGTTTAATATTTCCTCTCAGTCCCTGTCCCATTCCCCACTTCTGTACAGTTGAATATTCCCTCTCAGTCCCTGTTCCATTCCCCACTGTCCTGTACAGTTTAATATTCCTTCTCAGTCGCTGTCCATTCCCCACTGTTCTGTACCGTTTAATATTCCCTCTCAGTCGCTATCCCCTTCCCCACGGTTCAGTACATTTTAATATTCCCACTCAGTCCCTGTCCCAATCCCCACGATTCTGCACATTTCAATATTCCCTCTCAGTCCGTGTCCCATTCCCCGCTGTTCTGTCCAATTTAAAATTCCCTCTCAGTCCCTGTCCCATTCCCCACTGTTCTGTTCAATTTAATATTCCCTCTCAGTCCCTGTCCCATTCCCCACTTCTGTACAGTTTAATATTCCCTCTCAGTCCCTGTCCTATTCCCCACGGTTCTGCACAGTTCAATATTCCCTCTCAGTCCCTGTCCCATTCCCCACTGTTGTGTACAGTTTAATATTCCCTCTCAGTCGCTGTCCCATTCCCCACGGTTCTGCACAGTTTAATATTCCCTCTCAGTCCCTGTCCTATTCCCCACGGTTCTGCACAGTTCAATATTCCCTCTCAGTCCCTGTCCCATTCCCCACTGTTCTGTACAGTTTAATATTCCCTCTCAGTCGCTGTCCCATTCCCCACGGTTCTGCACAGTTCAATATTCCCTCTCAGGCCCTGTCCCATTCCCCACTGTTCTGTACAGTTTAATATTCCCTCTCAGTCCCTGTCCCATTCCCCACGGTTCTGTTCAGTTTAATATTCCCTCTCAGTCGCTGTCCCATTCCGCACTGTTCTGTTCAATTTAATATTCCCTCTCAGTCCCTGTCCCATTCCCCACTGTTCTGTTCAATTTAATATTCCCTCTCAGTCCCTGTCCCATTCCCCACTTCTGTACAGTTGAATATTCCCTCTCAGTCCCTGTCCCATTCCCCACTGTCCTGTACTGTTTAATATTCCTTCTCAGTCGCTGTCCCATTCCCCACTGTTCTGTACCGTTTAATATTCCCTCTCAGTCGCTGTCCCATTCCCCACGGTTCTGTACCGTTTAATATTCCCTCTCAGTCGCTGTTCCATTCCCCACGATTCTGCACATTTCAATATTCCCTCTCAGGCCCTGTCCCATTCCCTGCTGTTCTGTACAGTGAAATATTCGCTCTCAGTGCCTGTCCCATTCCCCACGGTTCTGTTCAGTTTAGTATTCCCTCTCAGTCCCTGTCCCATTCCTCACTGTTCTATTCAATTTAATATTCCCTCTCAGTACCTGTCCCATTCCCCACTTCTGTACAGTTTAATATTCCCTCTCAGTCCCTGTCCCATTCCCCACGGTTCTGTACAGTTTAATATTCCCTCACAGTCCCTGTCCCATTCCCCACTTCTGTACAGTTGAATATTCCCTCTCAGTCCCTGTCCCATTCCCCACTATTCTGTACAGTTTAATATTCCCTCTCAGTCCCTGTCCCATTCCCCACGGTTCTGTACAGTTTAATATTCCCTCTCAGTCCCTGTTCCATTCCCCACTTCTGTACAGTTGAATATTCCCTCTCAGTCCCTGTCCCATTCCCCACAGTCCTGTACAGTTTAATATTCCTTCTCTGTCGCTGTCCATTCCCCACTGTTCTGTACAGTTTAATATTCCCACTCAGTCCCTGTCCCATTCCCCACGGTTCTGTACAGTTGAATATTCCCTCTCAGTCCCTGTCCCATTCCCCACAGTCCTGTACAGTTTAATATTCCCTCTCAGTCGCTGTCCCCTTCCCCACGGTTCTGTACAGTTTAATATTCCCACTCAGTCCCTGTCCCATTCCCCACGATTCTGCACATTTCAATATTCCCTCTCAGGCCCTGTCCCATTCCCTGCTGTTCTCTACAGTTTAATATTCGCTCTCAGTCCCTGTCCCATTCCCCACGGTTCTGTTCAGTTTAATATTCCCTCTCAGTCCCTGTCCCATTCCCCACGGTTCTGCAGAGTTCAATATTCCTTCTCAGTCCTTGTCCCATTCCCCGCTGTTCTGTCCAATTTAATATTACCTCTCAGTCCCTGTCCCATTCCCCACTATTCTGTTCAGTTTAATATTCCCTCTCAGTCCCTGTCCCATTCCCCACGGTTCTGTTCAGTTTAATATTCCCTCTCAGTCCCTGTCCCATTCCCCACTCTTCTGTTCAATTTAATATTCCCTCTCAGTCCTGTCCCATTCCCCACTTCTGTACAGTTTAATATTCCCTCTCAGTCCCTGTCCCATTCCCCACTGTTCTGTTCAATTTAATATTCCCTCTCAGTCCCTGTCCCATTCCCCACTTCTGTACAGTTTAATATTCCCCCTCAGTCCCTGTCCCATTCCAAACGTTCTGTACAGTTTAATATTCCCTCTCAGTCCCTGTCCCATTCCCCACTTCTGTACAGTTGAATATTTCCTCTCAGTCCCTGTCCCATTCCCCACTGTTCTGTACCGTTTAATACTCCCTCTCAGTCGCTGTCCCATTCCCCACTGTTCTGTACAGTTTAATATTCCCACTCAGTCCCTGTCCCATTCCCCACGATTCTGCACATTTCAATATTCCCTCTCAGGCCCTGTCCCATTCCCTGCTGTTCTGTACAGTTTAATATTCGCTCTCAGTCCCTGTCCCATTCCCCAATGTTCTGTGCAGTTTAATATTTGCTCTCAGTCCCTGTCCCATTCCCCACGGTTCTGTTCAGTTCAATATTCCCTCTTAGTCCCTGTCCCATTCCCCACGGTTCTGCACAGTTCAATATTCCCTCTCAGTCCTTGTCCCATTCCCCATGGTTGTGTACAGTTTAATATTCCCTCTCAGTCCCTTTCCCATTCCCTCTCAGTCCCTGTCCCATTCCCCACTGTTCTGTATAGTTCAATATTTCCTCTTAGCCCCTGTCCCATTCCCTCTCAGTCCCTGTCCCATTCCCCACTGTTCTGTACAGTTTAATATTCCCTCTCAGTGCCTGTCCCATTCCCCACTGTTCTGTACAGTTTAATATTCCTTCTCAGTCCCTGTCCCATTCCCCACTGTTCTGTACAGTTGAATATTCCCTCTCAGTCCCTGTCCCATTCTCCACTGTTCTGTACAGTTGAATATTCCCTCTCAGTCCCTGTCCCATTCCCCACTGTGCAGTACAGTTGAATATTCCCTCTCAGTCCCTGTCCCATTCCCTCCCAGTCCCTGTCCCATTCCCTCCCAGTCCCTGTCCCATTCCCCACTGTGCTGTTCAGTTTAATATTCCCTCGCAGTCCCAGTCCCATTCCCTACAGTTCTGTACAATTTAATATTCCCTCTCAGTCCCTGTTCCATTCCCCACTGTTCTGTACAATTTAATATTCCCTCTCAGTCCCTGTCCCATTCCCCACTGTTCTGTTCAATTTAATATTCCCTCTCAGTCCCTGTCCCATTCCCCACTTCTGTACAGTTTAATATTCCCTCTCAGTCCCTGTCCCATTCCCCACTGTCCTGTACAGTTTAATATTCCTTCTCAGTCGCTGTCCATTCCCCACTGTTCTGTACCGTTTAATATTCCCTCTCAGTCGCTGTCCCCTTCCCCACAGTTCTGTTCAGTTTAATATTCCCACTCAGTCCCTGTCCCATTCCCCACTGTTCTGTACACTTTAATATTCCCTCTCAGTCGCTGTCCCATTCCCCACGGTTCTGCACAGTTCAATATTCCCTCTTTGTCCCTGTCCCATTCCCTGCTGTTCTCTACAGTTTAATATTCCCTCTCAGTCCCTGTCCCATTCTCCACTATTCTGTTCAGTTTAATATTCCCTCTCAGTCCCTGTCCCATTCCCCACGGTTCTGTTCAGTTTAATATTCCCTCTCAGTCCCTGTCCCATTCCCCACTGTTGTGTTCAATTTAATATTCCCTCTCAGTCCCTGTCCCATTCCCCACTGTTCTGTTCAATTTAATATTCCCTCTCAGTCCCTGTCCCATTCCCCACTTCTGTACAGTTTAATATTCCCTCTCAGTCCCTGTCCCATTCCCCACGGTTCTGTACAGTTTAATATTTCCTCTCAGTCCCTGTCCCATTCCCCACTTCTGTACAGTTGAATATTCCCTCTCAGTCCCTGTTCCATTCCCCACTGTCCTGAACAGTTTAATATTCCTTCTCAGTCGCTGTCCATTCCCCACTGTTCTGTACCGTTTAATATTCCCTCTCAGTCGCTGTCCCCTTCCCCACGGTTCTGTACAGTTTAATATTCCCACTCAGTCCCTGTCCCAATCCCCACGATTCTGCACATTTCAATATTCCCTCTCAGGCCCTGTCCCAATCCCTGCTGTTCTCTACAGTTTAATATTCGCTCTCAGTCCCTGCCCCATTCCCCACGGTTCTGTTCAGTTTAATATTCCCTCTCAGTCCCTGTCCCATTCCCCACGGTTCTGCACAGTTCAATATTCCCTCTCAGTCCTTGTCCCATTCCCCGCTGTTCTGTTCAATTTAATATTCCCTCTCAGTCCCTGTCCCTTTCCCCACTTCTGTACAGTTTAATATTCCCTCTCAGTCCCTGTCCTATTCCCCACGGTTCTGCACAGTTCAATATTCCCTCTCAGTCCCTGTCCCATTCCTCACTGTTCTGTACAGTTTAATATTCCCTCTCAGTCGCTGTCCCATTCCCCACGGTTCTGCACAGTTCAATATTCCCTCTCAGTCCCTGTCCCATTCCCCACGGTTCTGTTCAGTTTAATATTCCCTCTCAGTCGCTGTCCCATTCCGCACTGTTCTGTTCAATTTAATATTCCCTCGCAGTCCCTGTCCCATTCCCCACTGTTCTGTTCAATTTAATATTCCCTCTCAGTCCCTGTCCCATTCCCCACTTCTGTACAGTTTAATATTCCCTCTCAGTCCCTGTCCCATTCCAAACGTTCTGTACAGTTTAATATTCCCTCTCAGTCCCTGTCCCATTCCCCACTTCTGTACAGTTGAATATTCCCTCTCAGTCCCTGTCCCATTCCCCACAGTCCTGTACAGTTTAATATTCCCTCTCAGTCGCTGTCCCCTTCCCCACGGTTCTGTACAGTTTAATATTCCCACTCAGTCCCTGTCCCATTCCCCACGGTTCTGTACAGTTTAATATTCCCACTCAGTCCCTGTCCCATTCCCCACGATTCTGCACATTTCAATATTCCCTCTCAGGCCCTGTCCCATTCCCTGCTGTTCTGTACAGTGAAATATTCGCTCTCAGTCCCTGTCCCATTCCCCACGATTCTGTTCAGTTTAGTATTCCCTCTCAGTCCCTGTCCCATTCCCCACTGTTCTATTCAATTTAATATTCCCTCTCAGTCCCTGTCCCATTCCCCACTTCTGTACAGTTGAATATTCCCTCTCAGTCCCTGTCCCATTCCCCACTATTCTGTACAGTTTCATATTCCCTCTCAGTCCCTGTCCCATTCCCCACTGTCCTGTACAGTTCAATATTCCTTCTCAGTCGCTGTCCATTCCCCACTGTTCTGTACCGTTTAATATTCCCTCTCAGTCGCTGTCCCCTTCCCCACGGTTCTGTACAGTTTAATATTCCCACTCAGTCCCTGTCCCATTCCCCACGATTCTGCACATTTCAATATTCCCTCGCAGGCCCTGTCCCATTCCCTGCTGTTCTGTA
The DNA here is from genome assembly GCF_037043375.1 of Chiloscyllium plagiosum. Taxonomy (NCBI): domain Eukaryota; kingdom Metazoa; phylum Chordata; class Chondrichthyes; order Orectolobiformes; family Hemiscylliidae; genus Chiloscyllium; species Chiloscyllium plagiosum. The sequence goes on along the minus strand of NW_028270186.1, from coordinate 53,297,193 downwards.
CAGTTTAATATTTGCTCTCAGGCCCTGTCCCATTCCCCACGGTTCTGTTCAGTTTAATATTCCCTCTCAGTCCCTGTCCCATTCCCCACGGTTCTGCACAGTTCAATATTCCCTCTCAGTCCTTGTCCCATTCCCCACGGTTCTGTACAGTTTAATGTTCCCTCTCAGTCCCTGTTCCATTCCCCGCTGTTCTGCACTGTTTAATATTCCCTCTCAGTCCCTGTCCCATTCCCCACTGTTCTGTACAGTTTAATATTCCCTCTCAGTCGCTGTCCCATTCCCCACGGTTCTGCACAGTTCAATATTCCCTCGCAGGCCCTGTCCCATTCCCCGCTGTTCTGTACAGTTGAATATTCCCTCTCAGTCGCTGTCCCATTCCCCACGGTTCTGTACAGTTTAATATTCCCACTCAGTCCCTGTCCAATTCCCCACTGTTCTGTACAGTTTAATATTCCCTCTCAGTCCCTGTCCCAATCCACACTGTTCTGTACAGTTTACTATTCCCTCTCAGTCGCTGTCCCATTCCCCACTGTTCTGTACAGTTTAATATTCCCTCTCAGTCCCTGTCCCATTCCCCACTGTTCTGTACAGTTTAATATTCCCTCTCAGTCCCTGTCCCATTCCCCACTGTTCTGTTCGGTTGAATATTCCTCTCAGTCCCTGTCCCATACCCCACTGTTCTGTACAGTTTAATATTCCCTCTCAGTCCCTGTCCCATTCCCCACGGTTCTGTTCAGTTGAATATTCCCTCTCAGTCCCTGTCCCATTCCCCACTATTCTGTACAGTTTAATATTCCCTCTCAGTCCCTGTCCCATTCCCCACGGTTCTGTACAGTTTAATATTCCCTCTCAGTCCCTGTCCCATTCCCCACTTCTGTACAGTTGAATATTCCCTCTCAGTCCCAGTCCCATTCCCCACAGTCCTGTACAGTTTAATATTCCTTCTCAGTCGCTGTCCATTCCCCACTGTTCTGTACAGTTTAATATTCCCACTCAGTCCCTGTCCCAATCCCCACGGTTCTGTACAGTTTAATATTCCCTCTCAGTCCCTGTCCCATTCCCCACTTCTGTACAGTTGAATATTCCCTCTCAGTCCCTGTCCTATTCCCCACAGTCCTGTACAGTTTAATATTCCCTCTCAGTCGCTGTCACCTTCCCCACGGTTCTGTACAGTTTAATATTCCCACTCAGTCCCTGTCCCATTCCCCACGATTCTGCACATTTCAATATTCCCTCTCAGGCCCTGTCCCATTCCCTGCTGTTCTCTACAGTTTAATATTCGCTCTCAGTCCCTGTCCCATTCCCCACGGTTCTGTTCAGTTTAATATTCCCTCTCAGTCCCTGTCCCATTCCCCACGGTTCTGCAGAGTTCAATATTCCTTCTCAGTCCTTGTCCCATTCCCCGCTGTTCTGTCCAATTTAATATTACCTCTCAGTCCCTGTCCCATTCCCCACTGTTCTGTTCAGTTTAATATTCCCTCTCAGTCCCTGTCCCATTCCCCACGGTTCTGTTCAGTTTAATATTCCCTCTCAGTCCCTGTCCCATTCCCCACTCTTCTGTTCAATTTAATATTCCCTCTCAGTCCTGTCCCATTCCCCACTTCTGTACAGTTTAATATTCCCTCTCAGTCCCTGTCCCATTCCCCACTGTTCTGTTCAATTTAATATTCCCTCTCAGTCCCTGTCCCATTCCCCACTTCTGTACAGTTTAATATTCCCTCTCAGTCCCTGTCCCATTCCCCACGGTTCTGTAAAGTTTAATATTCCCTCTCAGTCCCTGTCCCATTCCCCACTTCTGTACAGTTGAATATTTCCTCTCAGTCCCTGTCCCATTCCCCACTGTCCTGTACTGTGTAATATTCCTTCTCAGTCGCTGTCCCATTCCCCACTGTTCTGTACCGTTTAATATTCCCTCTCAGTCGCTGTCCCATTCCCCACGGTTCCGTACAGTTTAATATTCCCACTCAGTCCCTGTCCCATTCCCCACGATTCTGCACATTTCAATATTCCCTCTCAGGCCCTGTCCCATTCCCTGCTGTTCTCTACAGTTTAATATTCGCTCTCAGTCCCTGTCCCATTCCCCACGGTTCTGTTCAGTTTAATATTCCCTCTCAGTCCCTGTCCCATTCCCCACGGTTCTGCACAGTTCAATATTCCCTCTCAGTCCTTGTCCCATTCCCTACGGTTCTGTACAGTTTAATATTCCCTCTCAGTCCCTGTTCCATTCCCCGCTGTTCTGTCAAATTTAATATTACCTCTCAGTCCCTGTCCCATTCCCCACTGTTCTGTACAGTTTAATATTCCCTCTCAGTCGCTGTCCCATTCCCCACGGTTCTGCACAGTTCAATATTCCCTCTCAGGCCCTGTCCCATTCCCCACGGTTCTGTTCAGTTTAATATTCCCTCTCAGTCCCTGTCCCATTCCCCACTGTTCTGTTCAATTTAATATTCCCTCTCAGTCCCTGTCCCAATACCCACTGTACTGTTCAATTTAATATTCCCTCTCAGTCCCTGTCCCATTCCCCACTTCTGTACAGTTTAATATTCCCTCTCAGTCCCTGTCCCATTCCCCACGGTTCTGTACAGTTTAATATTCCCTCCCAGTCCCTGTCCCATTCCCCACTTCTGTACAGTTGAATATTCCCTCTCAGTCCCTGTCCCATTCCCCACTGTCCTGTATTGTTTAATGTTCCTTCTCAGTCGCTGTCCCATTCCCCACTGTTCTGTACCGTTTAATACTCCCTCTCAGACGCTGTCCCATTCCCCACGATTCTGCACATTTCAATATTCCCTCTCAGTCCCTGTCCCATTCCCTGCTGTTCTGTACAGTTTAATATTCGCTCTCAGTCCCTGTCCCATTCCCCACTGTTCTGTACAGTTTAATATTCGCTCTCAGTCCCTGTCCCATTCCCCACGGTTCTGTTCAGTTCAATATTCCCTCTTAGTCCCTGTCCCACTCCCCACGGTTCTGCACAGTTCAATATTCCCTCTCAGTCCTTGTCCCATTCCCCATGGTTGTGTACAGTTTAATATTCCCTCTCAGTCCCTTTCCCATTCCCTCTCAGTCCCTGTCCCATTCCCCACTGTTCTGTATAGTTCAATATTCCCTCTTAGTCCCTGTCCCATTCCCTCTCAGTCCCTGTCCCATTCCGCACTGTTCTGTACAGTTTAATATTCCCTCTCAGTGCCTGTCCCATTCCCCACTGTTCTGTACAGTTTAATATTCCTTCTCAGTCCCTGTCCCATTCCCCACTGTTCTGTACAGTTGAATATTCCCTCTCAGTCCCTGTCCCATTCCCCACTGTTCTGTACAGTTGAATATTCCCTCTCAGTCCCTGTCCCATTCCCCACTGTGCAGTACAGTTGAATATTCCCTCTCAGTCCCTGTCCCATTCCCTCCCAGTCCCTGTCCCATTCCCTCCCAGTCCCTGTCCCATTCCCCACTGTGCTGTTCAGTTTAATATTCCCTCGCAGTCCCAGTCCCATTCCCTACAGTTCTGTACAATTTAATATTCCCTCTCAGTCCCTGTTCCATTCCCCACTGTTCTGTACAGTTTAATATTCCATCTCAGTCCCTGTCCCATTCCCCACTGTTCTGTTCAATTTAATATTCCCTCTCAGTCCCTGTCCCATTCCCCACTTCTGTACAGTTTAATATTCCCTCTCAGTCCCTGTCCCATTCCCCACTGTCCTGTACAGTTTAATATTCCTTCTCAGTCGCTGTCCATTCCCCACTGTTCTGTACCGTTTAATATTCCCTCTCAGTCGCTGTCCCCTTCCCCACAGTTCTGTTCAGTTTAATATTCCCACTCAGTCCCTGTCCCATTCCCCACTGTTCTGTACAGTTTACTATTCCCTCCCAGTCGCTGTCCCATTCCCCACTGTTCTGTACAGTTTAATATTCGCTCTCAGTCCCTGTCCCATTCCCCACTGTTCTGTACAGTTTAATATTCGCTCTCAGTCCCTGTCCCATTCCCCACTGTTCTGTTCGGTTGAATATTCCTCTCAGTCCCTGTCCCATACCCCACTGTTCTGTACAGTTTAATATTCCCTCTCAGTCCCTGTCCCATTCCCCACGGTTCTGTTCAGTTGAATATTCCCTCTCAGTCCCTGTCCCATTCCCCACTATTCTGTACAGTTGAATATTCCCTCTCAGTCCCTGTCCCATTCCCCACTGTTCTGTACAGTTTAATATTCCCTCTCAGTCCCTGTCCCATTCCCCACTTCTGTACAGTTGAATATTCCCTCTCAGTCCCTGTCCCATTCCCCACAGTCCTGTTCAGTTTAATATTCCTTCTCAGTCGCTGTCCATTCCCCATTGTTCTGTACCGTTTAATATTCCCTCTCAGTCGCTGTCCTCTTCCCCACGGTTCTGTACAGTTTAATATTCCCACTCAGTCCCTGTCCCATTCCCCACGATTCTGCACATTTCAATATTCCCTCTCAGGCCCTGTCCCATTCCCTGCTGTTCTCTACAGTTTAATATTCGCTCTCAGTCCCTGTCCCATTCCCCACGGTTCTGTTCAGTTTAATATTCCCTCTCAGTCCCTGTCCCATTCCCCACGGTTCTGCAGAGTTCAATATTCCTTCTCAGTCCTTGTCCCATTCCCCGCTGTTCTGTCCAATTTAATATTACCTCTCAGTCCCTGTCCCATTCCCCACTGTTCTGTTCAGTTTAATATTCCCTCTCAGTCCCTGTCCCATTCACCACGGTTCTGTTCAGTTTAATATTCCCTCTCAGTCCCTGTCCCATTCCCCACTGTTCTGTTCAATTTAATATTCCCTCTCAGTCCTGTCCCATTCCCCACTTCTGTACAGTTTAATATTCCCTCTCAGTCCCTGTCCCATTCCCCACGGTTCTGTACAGTTTAATATTCCCTCTCAGTCCCTGTCCCATTCCCCACTCTTCTGTACAGTTTAATATTCCCTCTCAGTCCCTGTCCCATTCCCCACTGTCCTGTACAGTTTAATATTCCTTCTCAGTCGCTGTCCATTCCCCACTGTTCTGTACCGTTTAATATTCCCTCTCAGTCGCTGTCCCATTCCCCACGGTTCTGTACAGTTTAATATTCCCACTCAGTCCCTGTCCCATTCCCCACGATTCTGCACATTTCAATATTCTCTCTCAGGCCCTGTCCGATTCCCTGCTGTTCTGTACAGTTTAATATTCGCTCTCAGTCCCTGTCCCATTCCCCACGGTTCTGTTCAGTTTAATATTCCCTCTCAGTCCCTGTCCCATTCCCCACTGTTCTGTTCAATTTAATATTCCCTCTCAGTACCTGTCCCATTCCCCACTTCTGTACAGTTTAATATTCCCTCTCAGTCCCTGTCCCATTCCCCACGGTTCTGTACAGTTTAATATTCCCTCTCAGTCCCTGTCCCATTCCCCACTTCTGTACAGTTGAATATTCCCTCTCAGTCCCTGTCCCATTCCCCACTGTCCTGTACAGTTTCATATTCCTTCTCAGTCGCTGTCCATTCCCCACTGTTCTGTACCGTTTAATATTCCCTCTCAGTCGCTGTCCCCTTCCCCACGGTTCTGTACAGTTTAATATTCCCACTCAGTCCCTGTCCCATTCCCCACGATTCTGCACATTTCAATATTCTCTCTCGGGCCCTGTCCCATTCCCTGCTGTTCTCTACAGTTTAATATTCGCTCTCAGTCCCTGTCCCATTCCCCACGGTTCTTTTCAGTTTAATATTCCCTCTCAGTCCCTGTCCCATTCCCCACGGTTCTGCACAGTTCAATATTCCCTCTCAGTCCTTGTCCCATTCCCTACGGTTCTGTACAGTTTAATATTCCCTCTCAGTCCCTGTTCCATTCCCCGCTGTTCTGTCTAATTTAATATTACCTCTCAGTCCCTGTCCCATTCCCCACTGTTCTGTACAGTTTAATATTCCCTCTCAGTCGCTGTCCCATTCCCCACGGTTCTGCACAGTTCAATATTCCCTCTCAGGCCCTGTCCCATTCCCCACTGTTCTGTACAGTTTAATAATCCCTCTCAGTCCCTGTCCCATTCCCCACGGTTCTGTTCAGTTTAATATTCCCTCTCAGTCCCTGTCCCATTCCCCACTGTTCTGTTCAATTTAATATTCCCTCTCAGTCCCTGTCCCAATACCCACTGTTCTGTTCTATTTAATATTCCCTCTCAGTCCCTGTCCCATTCCCCACTTCTGTACAGTTTAATATTCCCTCTCAGACCCTGTCCCATTCCCCACGGTTCTGTACAGTTTAATATTCCCTCCCAGTCCCTGTCCCATTCCCCACTTCTGTACAGTTGAATATTCCCTCTCAGTCCCTGTCCCATTCCCCACTTCTGTACAGTTTAATATTCCCTCTCAGTCGCTGTCCCATTCCCCACGGTTCTGTACAGTTTAATATTCCCACTCAGTCCCTGTCCCATTCCCCACGATTCTGCACATTTCAATATTCCCTCTCAGGCCCTGTCCCATTCCCTGCTGTTCTGTACAGTTTAATATTCGCTCTCAGTCCCTGTCCCATTCCCCACGGTTCTGTTCAGTTGAATATTCCCTCTCAGTCCCTGTCCCATTCCCCACGGTTCTGCACAATACAATATTCCCTCTCAGTCCTTGTCCCATTCCCCATGGTTGTGTATAGTTTAATATTCCCTCTCAGTCCCTTTCCCATTCCCTCTCAGTCCCTGTCCCATTCCACACTGTTCTGTATGGTTCAATATTCCCTCTTAGTCCCTGTCCCATTCCCTCCCGGTCCCTGTCCCATTCCCTCTCAGTCCCTGTCCCATTCCCCGCTGTTCTGTACAGTTTAATATTCCCTCTCAGTCCCTGTCCCATTCCCCACGGTTGTGTACAGTTTAATATTCCCTCTCCGTCCCTTTCCCATTCCCTCTCAGTCCCTGTCCCATTCCCCACTGTTCTGTACAGTTTAATATTCCCTCTCAGTGCCTGTCCCATTCCCCACATTTCTGTACAGTTTAATATTCCCTCTCAGTCCCTGTCCCATTCCCCACTGTTCTGTACAGTTTAATAATCCCTCTCAGTGCCTGTCCCATTCCCCACTGTTCTGTACAGTTTAATATTCCTTCTCAGTCCCTGTCCCATTCCCCACTGTTCTGTACAGTTGAATATTCCCTCTCAGTCCCTGTCCCATTCCCCACGGTTCTGTTCAGTTGAATATTCCCTCTCAGTCCCTGTCCCATTCCCCACGGTTCTGCACAATACAATATTCCCTCTCAGTCCTTGTCCCATTCCCCATGGTTGTGTACAGTTTAATATTCCCTCTCAGTCCCTTTCCCATTCCCTCTCAGTCCCTGTCCCATTCCCCACTGTTCTGTATGGTTCAATATTCCCTCTTAGTCCCTGTCCCATTCCCTCCCGGTCCCTGTCCCATTCCCTCTCAGTCCCTGTCCCATTCCCAGCTGTTCTGTACAGTTTAATATTCCCTCTCAGTCCCTGTCCCATTCCCCACGGTTGTGTACAGTTTAATATTCCCTCTCCGTCCCTTTCCCATTCCCTCTCAGTCCCTGTCCCATTCCCCACTGTTCTGTACAGTTTAATATTCCCTCTCAGTGCCTGTCCCATTCCCCACATTTCTGTACAGTTTAATATTCCCTCTCAGTCCCTGTCCCATTCCCCACTGTTCTGTACAGTTTAATAATCCCTCTCAGTGCCTGTCCCATTCCCCACTGTTCTGTACAGTTTAATATTCCTTCTCAGTCCCTGTCCCATTCCCCACTGTTCTGTACAGTTGAATATTCCCTCTCAGTCCCTGTCCCATTCCCCACTGTTCTGTACAGTTGAATATTCCCTCTCAGTCCCTGTCCCATTCCCCACTGTGCTGTACAGTTGAATATTCCCTCTCAGTCCCTGTCAAATTCCCTCCCAGTCCCTGTCCCATTCCCTCCCAGTCCCTGTCCCATTCCCCACTGTGCTGTCCAGTTTAATATTCCCTCGCAGTCCCAGTCCCATTCCCTACAGTTCTGTACAATTTAATATTCCCTCTCAGTCCCTGTTCCATTCCCCCTGTTCTATACAGTTTAATATTCCCTCTCTGTCCCTGTCCCATTCCCCACTGTTCTGTATAGTTCAATATTCCCTCTTAGTCCCTGTCCCATTCCCTCCCAGTCCCTGTCCCATTCCCTCTCAGACCCTGTCCCATTCCCCGCTGTTCTGTACAGTTTAATATTCCCTCTCAGTCCCTGTCCCATTCCCCACGGTTGTGTACAGTTTAATATTCCCTCTCAGTCCGTTTCCCATTCCCTCTCAGTCCCTGTCCCATTCCCCACTGTTCTGTACAGTTTAATATTCCCTCTCAGTCCCTGTCCCATTCCCCACTGTTCTGTACAGTTTAATATTCCCTCTCAGTCCCTGTCCCATTCCCCACTGTTCTGTACAGTTTAATATTCCCTCTCAGTCCCTATCCCATTCCCCACTGTTCTGTACAGTTTAATATTCCCTCTCAGTCCCTGTCCCATTCCCTCCCAGTCCCTGTCCCATTCCCTGCTGTGCTGAACTGGTTGTTTATGTTCTGTCCCTATTATCATTCCTCTTGTTTTCAGCTTTGCCTCATGTTTCATTTCCCTTTTTCCTGGATGCCTGATAAACATTGCTCTGGATTTGTTCTTTCCCACTGCATAGCTGTCGGACTGGCTTCTGGTTTCTCATTGCCTGCGCATCATTCTGCCTGTTCCTGTTTCCCGATCTGTCACTGAGCGTATTTGCTGTCTGAGACCGTGGATGAACATGTAGACGTATTCATGTTTCTCTGCATTTCTCTATCTTCAATCAGTTTGTTGTTCCCTGTGTTTTGCCCCGTGTTGTTCCCTGTTTCTCTATGTTTTCCCCGTGTTGGTCCCTCTGTTTCTCTGTGTTTTCCCCGTGTTGTTCCCTATTTCTCTGTGTTTTCCCCGTGTTGTTCCCTATGTTTCTCTGTGTTTTCCCCGTGTTGTTCCCTATGTTTCTCTGTGTTTTGCCCCGTGTTGTTCCCTATGTTTCTCTGTGTTTTCCCTGTGTTGTTCCCTGTTTCTCTGTGTTTTCCCTGTGTTGTTCCCTATTTCTGTGTTTTCCCCGTGTTATTCCCTGTTTCTCTGTGTTTTCCCCGTGTTGTTCCCTATGTTTCTCTGTGTTTTTCCCATGTTGTTCCCTGTTTTTCTGTTTTCCGTGTGTTGTTCCCGATGTTTCTGTGTTTTCCCTGTGTTGTTCCCTGTTTCTGTGATTTTCCCCATGTTGTTCCCTGTTTCTCTGTGGTTTTTCCTGTGTTTTTCCCTATGTTTCCCCACGTTGTTCTCTATGTTTGTATTGGTTGTGTTGGTCATTGTACTGGCATGTGTGAATCTCTGGAACGTGATGAGCTGGGTTTGGTGGTGAATCAGCCAAAAATGCCTCGGTATTGTGTGAATAAATTCAGGACCTGGCAGGGCGACATTCTCTGGCTATTGGTTCAGTTTCTAAAAAGAAAACCCAATTCTGTGTTTCATTGCAATTTGTCAACGAGAGCCATACTGACCTAACCCCTCTCAGGAAATGTGTCGGGAGAAACACAGGGAAAAATACAGTGAAACGTAGGGTACAAAATGGAAAAACACAGAAACATAGGGAATATCATGGGGAAAGACATGGGGAAACAGGGAACAGCTCAGGAAAAACAGGGAACAATACGGTGAAAAAGATGGGGAAACATGGGGAACAACATGGGGAAAAACTAAGGGAAACATCGGCAACAACAGGGAGAAAAACATGGAGAAACTTTAGTGATAGAAAGGGATAGGTGTATACCACTGGGCAAGAGTTATAGCTGGGGGAAAGGCAATTACAATGCGATTAGGCAAGATTTAGGAAGCATAGGATGGGGAAGGAAACTGCAGGGGATGGGTACAATAGAAATGTGGACCTTATTCAAAGAACAGCTACTGTGTGTCCTTGGTAAGTATGTACCTGTCAGGCAGGGAGGAAGCTGTAGAGCACGGGAGCCGTGGTTTATGAAGAAAGTGGAATCTCTGGTCAAGACGAAGAAGGCGGCTTATGTTAGGATGAGATGTGAAGGCTCAGTTAGGGCGCTTGAGGGTTACAAGGCAGCCAGGAAAGATCTAAAGAGAGAGCTCAGAAGAGCCAGGAGGAGACATGAGAAGTTGTTGGCGGATAGGATCAGGGTAAACCCTAAGGCTTTCTATAGGTATTTAAGGAATAAAAGAATGATGTCTCTGATTGTGTTTTCCGGGTCCTTAAGGGGGAGGGGGAGCAGCCCGAAGTCGTGGTCCATATTGGCACCAATGACATAGGTAGGAGGAGGGCTGAGGATGTTAGGCAGGCTTTCAGGGAGCTAGGTTGGAAGCTCAGAGTTAGAACGAACAGAGTTGTTGTCTCTGGTTTGTTACCCGTGCCACGTGATAGAGAGTCGAGGAACAGGGAGAGAGAACAGTTAAATGCGTGGCTACAGGGATGGTGCAGGAGGGAGGGATTCTGGTATTTGGATAATTGGGGTTCTTTCTGGGGAAGGTGGGACCTCTATAAACAGGATGGTCTACACCTGAACCTTAGGGCACCAGTATCCTTGGCGGGAGGTTTGCTAGTGCTCTTGGGGGGGGGGTTTAAACTAACTCTGCAGGGGCATGGGAACCTAGACTGTAGCTTTAGGGTGCAGGACCTGGAGTGTAGGGAGGTTAGGAACATGGCATCAATTTCAAAGGAGGGTGCCTGTAAACAGGAAAGTGGTTTGAAGTGTGTATACTTCAATGCAAGAAGTATACGAAATAAGGTAGGTGAACTTGCAGCGTGGATTGGTGCCTGGGACTTCGATGTTGTGGCTATTACGGAGACATGGGTAGAAGAGGGACAGGATTGGCTGTTGCAGATTCCAGGGTTTAAATGTTTTAGTAGGGTCAGAGGTGGGGGTAAAAGAGGGGGAGGTGTGGCATTGCTTGTCAAAGATCGTATTACAGCGGTGGAAAGGACGATGGATGAAGACTCGCCATCTGAGGTAGTTTGGGCTGAGGTTAGGAATAGGAAAGGTGAGGTCACCCTGTTAGGAGTTTTCTCCAGGCCTCCTAATAGTCCTAGAGACGTAGAAGAAAGGATTGCGAGGATGATTCAGGAGAAGAGTGAAAGTAATAGGGTGGTTGTTATGGGGGACTTTAACTTTCCAGATATTGACTGGGAAAGCTATAGCTCCGAGTTCGTTAGATGGGTCGGTGTTTGTCCAATGTGTGCAGGAGGGTTTCCTGACACAATATGTAGACAGGCCAACAAGAGGTGAGGCCATACTGGATTTGGTTCTGGGTAACGAACCAGGCCAGGTGTTAGAATTGGAGGTAGGTGAGCACTTTGGGGACAGTGACCACAATTCGGTGACTTTACTCTAATGATGGAGAGGGATAAGTGTGCACTGCAGGGCAAGAGTTATAGCTGGGGGCAGGGAAATTATGATGCGGTGAAGCACGACTTAGGATGTGTGGCCTGGAAATGTAAGCTTCAAGGCAAGAGCGTAATTGATATGTGGAGCTTGTTCACAGAGCAACTATTGAGTGTCCTTGATAAGTATGTACCTGTCAGGCAGGGAGGAAAGGATCGTGTGAGGGAGCCGTGGTTTAATAAGGAATTGGAATCCCTTGTTAAATGGAAGAGGGCAGCCTATGTAAAGATGAGGCGTGAAGGTTCAATTGGGGCGATTGAGAGTTATAAGGTAGCCAGGAAGGACCTGAAGAGAGAGCTAAGAGCAGCAAGGAGGAGACATGAAAAGTCCTTAGTTGGTAGCATTAGGGAAAACCCTAAGGCTTTCTATAGGTATGTCAGGAATAAAAGAATGACTAGGGTAGGAATAGGTCCAGTCAAGGATAGTAGTGGGAAGTTGCGTGTGGAGGCTGAAGAGATTGGGGAGACACTGAATGAATACTTTTCGTCAGTATTCACTCAGGAACAGGACATTGTTGCCGATGTGAATACTGAGTCACAATTAATTAGAATGGACGGCTTTGAGGTATGTAGAGAAGAGGTGTTGGAAATTCTGGAAAGGGTGAAAATAGATAAGTCCCCTGGGCCTGATGGCATTTATCCTAGGATTCTCTGGGAAGCAAGGGAGGAGATTGCAGAGCCATTGGCCTTGATTTTTATGTACTCGTTGTCTACAGGAGTAGTGCCAGAAGACTGGAGGATAGCAAATGTGGTTCCCTTGTTCAAGAAGGGGAGTAGGAATAACCCTAGTAACTATAGGCCGGTGAGTCTCACTTCTGTTGTGGCCACATTTTGGAGAGAATTGTAAGGGATAGGATTTATGAACATCTGGATAGGAATAATGTGATCAAGGATAGTCAGCATGGTTTTGTGAAGGGCAGGTCGTGCCTCACAAACCTTATTGAATTCTTTGAGAAGGTGACTAAGGAGGTAGACGAGGGTAAAGCGGTAGATGTGGTGTATCTGGATTTTAGTAAGGCGTTTGATAAGGTTCCTCATGGTAGGCTACTGCAAAAAATACAGAGGTGTGGCAATGAGGGTGAGTTGGAGGTTTGGATTAGGAATTGGCTGGCTGGAAGAAGACAGAGGGTAGCAGTTGATGGTAAAGGTTCATCTTAGAGTGCAGTTACTAGCGGTGTTCCGCAAGGATCTGTTTTGGGACCATTGCTGTTTGTCATTTTTATAAATGACCTGGAGGAGGGGCTAGAAGGTTGGGTGAGCAAGTTTGCGGATGATACGAAAGTCGGTGGAGTTGTAGACAGTGAGGAAGGATGTGGCAGGTTACAGCAGGATATAGATAAGCTGCAGAGCTGGACAGAAAGGTGGCAAATGGAGTTCAATGTAGGAAAGTGCGAGGTGATTCACTTTGGTAAGAGTAACAAAAAGATGGGGTACTGGGCTAATGGTCGGATACTTGGTAGTGTGGATGAGCAGAGGGATCTTGGTGTCCATGTACACAGATCTCTGAAAGTTGCCACCCAGGTAAATAGTGCGGTGAAGAAGGCATATGGCGTACTGGCTTTTATTGGTAGAGGAATTGAGTTCCGGAGTCCTGAGGTCAGGTTGCAGTTGTATAAGACTCTGGTGCGGCCGCATCTGGAGTATTGTGTGCAGTTTTGGTCGCCATACTATAGGAAGGATGTGGAGGCACTGGAACGGGTGCAGAGGAGGTTTGCCAGGATGTTGCCTGGTATGGTAGGAAGATCGTATGAGGAAAGGCTGAGACACTTGGGGCTGTTTTCATTGGAGAAAAGAAGGTTTAGGGGTGACTTGATAGAGGTGAACAAGATGATTAGGGGTTTCGATAGGATTGACCATGAGAACCTTTTCCACGTATGGAGTCAGCTATTACGAGGGGGCATAGCTTTAAATTAAGGGGTGGTAGGTATAGGACAGATGTTAGGGGTAGATTCTTTACTCAGCGAGTCGTGAGTTCATGGAATGCCTTGCCAGTAGCAGTGGTGGACTCTCCCCCTTTATGGGCATTTAAACGGGCATTGGAGAGGCATATGGAGGATAGTGGGCTAGTGTAGGTTAGGTGGACTTGGATCGGCGCAACATCGAGGGCCGAAGGGCCTGTACTGCGCTGTATTTTTCTATGTTCTATGTTCTATAACATGGGGAAAACAGAGAAATAGGGAATAACATGGGAAAAAACCAGAAAATCATAGGGAATAACATGGGGAAAACACAGAGAAACAGGGAACAATGCGCGAAAAAACACATAGAAACATAGGGAACAACATGGGGAAAAGATAGATAAACAGGGAACAACACAGGTAAAACACAGAGAAACAGAGGGAACATTATGGGAAAAACACAGAGAAACAGGGAACAATATGGGGAAACCACAGAGAAACAGGGAACAACACAGGGAAAAACACAGAAACAGAGAACAACACAGGGAAAAAAACAGAAACAGGGAACAACACAGGGAAAAACAGAGAAACATAGGAAACAAGATGGGGAAAACACAGATAAACAGGGAACAACACGGGTTAAACACAGAAACATAGGGAACAATATGGGGAAAAACACAGGGAAACATACAGAACAACACAGGGAAAACATGACAAACAGGGAACATCACAGGAAAAAAACACAGAGAAACAGGGAATAACACAGGAAAAACACAGAGAAACAGGGAACAACATGGGGAAAATCACAAAAAAACAGAGAAAAACATGGGGATAAACAGAAAAACAGGGAACAACACAGGGAAAAACACAAAGAAACAGGGAACAACATGGGGAAAACAGAGAAACAGGGAACAACACAGGGAAAAACACAGAGAAACAGGGAACAATATGGAGATAAACACAGATAAACATAGGGAACAACATGGGGAAAACACAGAGAAACAGGGAACAACACAGGGAAAACACAGAAACAGGGAACAACATGGGGAAAATCACAGAAAAACAGGGAACAACACAGGGAAAACACAGAAACAGGGAACAACATGGGGAAAATCAGAGAAACAGGGATCAACACAGGGATAAACACAGAAACATAGGGAACTATACGGGGGAAACACAGAGAAACGGAACAATATGGGGAAAAACACAGAGAAACAGGGAACAACAAAGGGAAACCACAGAGAAACATAGGGAATAACACGGGGAAAAACACAGAGAAACAAGGAACAACATGGGGAATATCACAGAAAAACAGGGAACAACATGGGGATAAACAGAGAAACATAGGGAACTACACGGGCAAAACACAGAGAAACAGGGAACAATATAGGGAAAATCACAGAAACAGGGAACAACACAGGGAAACCACAGAGAAACATAGGGAACATCACAGGGAAAAACACAGAGAAACAGGGAACAACACAGGGAAAAACACAAAGAAACAGGGAACAACACAGGGAAAAACACAGAAAACAGGGAACCACACAGGGAAAAGCACAGAGAAACAGGGAACATCACAGGGAAAAACACAGAGAAACAGGGAACAACACGGGGAAAACACAGAAACAGGGAACAACACTGGGAATACAAAGAGAAACAGGGAACAACACAGGGAAAAACAGAAAGAAACAGGGAACAACACAGGGACAAACACAGAAACAGGGAACAATGCAGGGAAAAACACAGAGAAACATAGGGAACAACATGGGGAAAACCCTGAGAAACAGGGAACATCACAGGGAAAAACAGAGAGACAGGGAACAACACGGGGAAAACAGAGAAACAGGGAACAACACAGGGAAAAACACAAAGAAACATAGGGAACAACACAGAAAAACACAGAGAAACAGGGAACAACATTGGGCATATCACAGAAAAACAGGGAACAACACGGAAAAACACAGAAAAACAGGGAACAATGTGGGGAAAACTCTGAGAAACATAGGGAACAACATGGGGAAAAGATAGAGAAACAGGGAACAACACGGGGAAAAACAGAGAAACATAGGAAACAACACAGAAAAACACAGAGAAACAGGGAACAACATGGGGAATATCACAGAAAAACAGGGAACAACACAGGGAAAAACAGAAAGAAACAGGGAACAACACAGGGATAAACACAGAAACAGGGAACAATGCAGGGAAATACACAGAGAAACATAGGGAACAACATGGGAAAACGATAGAGAAACACAGGAAACAACACGGGGAAAACACAGAAACATAGGGAACAATATGGGAAAAACACAGAGAAACAGGGAACAACACAGGGAAAAACACAGAGAAACAGGGAACAACATGGGGATAAACACTGAGAAACATAGGGAACAACATGGGGAATATCACAGAAAAACAGGGAACAACACAGGGAAAAACAGAAAGAAACAGGGAACAACACAGGGATAAACACAGAAACAGGGAACAATGCAGGGAAATACACAGAGAAACATAGGGAACAACATGGGAAAACGATAGAGAAACACAGGAAACAACACGGGGAAAACACAGAAACATAGGGAACAATATGGGAAAAACACAGAGAAACAGGGAACAACACAGGGAAAAACACAGAGAAACAGGGAACAACATGGGGATAAACACTGAGAAACATAGGGAACAACATGGGGAAAATCACAGAGAAACAGGGATCAACACAGGGATAAACACAGAGAAACAGGGAACAACACAAGGAAAAACAGAAACCGGGAACAACACAGGGATAAACACAGACAAACAGGGATCAACACAGGGATAAACACAGAAACATAGGGAACTACACGGGGAAAACACAGAGAAACAGGGAACAACATGTGGAATACACAGAGAAACAAGGAACAACATGGGGAATATCACAGAAAAGCAGGGAACAACATGGGGATAAACAGAGAAACATAGGGAACAACACAGGGAAAAGATAGAGAAACAGGGAACAACACGGGGAAAAACACAGAGAAACATAGGGAACAACACGGCGAAAACATTGAGAAACAGGGAACAACACAGGGAAAAACAGAGAAACAGGGAACAACACGGGGAAAAACACAGAAACAGGGAACAACATGGGGAAAACACAGAAACAGGGAACAACATGGGGAAAAACACAGAGAAACCGGGAACAACACGGGGAAAACACAGAAACAGGGAACAACATGGGGAAAAACACAGAGAAACAGTGAACAACATGGGGAAAACAGAAACAGGGAACAACACGGGGAAAAACACAGAAACAGGGAACAACATGGGGAAAAACACAGAATCAGGGAACAACACAGGGAAACCACAGAGAAACATAGGGAACATCACAGGGAAAAACACAGTGAAACAGGGAACAACACGGGGAAAACGCAGAGAAACAGGGAACAACACAGGGAAAAACACAGGATCAGGGAACAACACAGGGATAAACACAGACAAACAGGGATCAACACAGGGATAAACACAGAAACATAGGGAACTACACGGGGAAAACACAGAGAAACAGGGAACAACATGTGGAATACACAGAGAAACAAGGAACAACATGGGGAATATCACAGAAAAGCAGGGAACAACATGGGGATAAACAGAGAAACATAGGGAACAACACAGGGAAAAGATAGAGAAACAGGGAACAACACGGGGAAAAACACAGAGAAACATAGGGAACAACACGGGGAAAACATTGAGAAACAGGGAACAACACAGGGAAAAACAGAGAAACAGGGAACAACACGGGGAAAAACACAGAAACAGGGAACAACATGGGGAAAACACAGAAACAGGGAACAACATGGGGAAAAACACAGAGAAACAGGGAACAACACGGGGAAAACACAGAAACAGGGAACAACATGGGGAAAAACACAGAGAAACAGTGAACAACATGGGGAAAACAGAAACAGGGAACAACACGGGGAAAAACACAGAAACAGGGAACAACATGGGGAAAAACACAGAATCAGGGAACAACACAGGGAAACCACAGAGAAACATAGGGAACATCACAGGGAAAAACACAGTGAAACAGGGAACAACACGGGGAAAACACAGAGAAACAGGGAACAACACAGGGAAAAACACAGGATCAGGGAACAACACAGGGAAAACACAGAGAAACATAGGGAACAACACGGGGAATACACAGAGAAACAGGGAACAACACGGGGAAAACACAGAAACAGGGAACAACACGGGGAAAACATAGAGAAACATAGGGAATAACACGGGGAAAATCACAGAGAAACATAAGGAACAACACGGGTAAAACACAGAGAAACAGGGAACATCACAGGGATAAACACAAAGAAACATTGTGAACAACTCGGCTAAAACACGGAGAAACAGGGAACAATATGGGGAAAAACACAGAGAAACAGTTAACATCACAGGGAAAACACAGAAACATAGGGAACAACACAGGGAAACCACAGAGAAACATAGGGAACATTACAGGGAAAACACAGAGAAACAGGGAACAACATGGGGAAAACACTGAGAAACAGGGAACAACATGGGGAATATCACAGAAAAACAGGGAACGTCACAGAGAAAAACACAGAGAAACAGGGAACAACAAAGGGAAAACACTGAGAAACAGGGAACAACACAGGGAAAACGCAGAGAAACATAGGGAACAACACGGGGAATATACAGAGAAACAGGGAACAACATGGGGAAAACACAGAAACAGGGAACAACACGGAGATAAACACAGAAACAGGAACAACACGGGGAAAATCACAGAGAAAAATAAGGAACAACCCGGCTAAAACACGGAGAAACAGGGAACAATATGGGGAAAAACACAGAGAAACAGGGAACATCACAGGGAAAACACGGAAACATAGGGAACAACACAGGGAAACCACAGAGAAACATAGGGAACATCACAGGGAAAACCCAGAGAAACAGGGAACAACACGGGGAAAACCCAGAGAAACAGGGAACAACATGGGGAATATCACAGAAAAACAGGGAACGTAACAGGGAAAAACAGAGAGAAACATTGGGAACAACTCGGCTAAAACACGGAGAAACAGGGAACAATATGGGGAAAAACACAGAGAAACAGGGAACAACACAGGGAAAACACAGAGAAACATAAGGAACAACACGTGGAATACACAGAGAAACAAGGAACAACATGTGGAATATCACAAAAACGGAACGTCACAGGAAAAACACAGAGAAACAGGGAACAACATGGGGAAAAACAGGAAAAGGGGAACAACACAGGGAAAACAGAGAAACAGGGAACAACACTAGGAATACAAAGAGAAACAGGGAACAACACGGAAAAACAGAAAGAAACAGGGAACAACACAGGGATAAACAAAGAGTAACATAGGGAACAACATGGGGATAAGATAGAGAAACATAGGGAACAACATGGGGATAAGATAGAGAAACATAGGGAACAACACAGGGAAAACACAGAGAGACATAGGGAACAATATGGGGAAACCACACAGAAACAGGGAACAACACGGGGATAAACACAGAGAAACAGTGAACAACATGTGGAAAATCACAGAAAAAGGGATCAACACAGGGATAAACACAGAGAAACAGGGAACAACAAAGGGAAAACACTGAGAAATAGGGAACATCACAGGGAAAACACTGAGAAACAGGGAACATCACAGGGAAAAACAGAGAAACAGGGAACAACACAGGGAAAACACAAAGAAACATAGGGAACAACACGGGCAAAAACAGAAACCGGGAACTACACAGGGAAAACCACAGAGAAACAGGCAACAATACGGGGAAAAACTCAGAGAAACAGGGAACAACACGTGGAATACACAGAGAAGCAAGGAACAACATGGGGAATAGCACAGAAAAACAGGGAACAACAAGGTGGTAAACA
Organism: Chiloscyllium plagiosum; assembly: GCF_037043375.1. NCBI lineage: Eukaryota > Metazoa > Chordata > Chondrichthyes > Orectolobiformes > Hemiscylliidae > Chiloscyllium > Chiloscyllium plagiosum. The sequence goes on along the minus strand of NW_028270186.1, from coordinate 53,277,997 downwards.
GAGAAACATAGGGAACAACACGGAAAAACACAGAAAAACAGGGAACAATGCGGGGAAAATTCTGAGAAACATAGGGAACAACATGGGGAAAAGATAGAGAAACAGGGAACAACACGGGGAAAAACAGAGAAACATAGGAAACAACACAGAAAAACACAGAGAAACAGGGAACAACATGGGGAATATCACAGAAAAACCGGGAACAACACAGGGAAAAACAGAAAGAAACAGGGAACAACACAGGGATAAACACAGAAACAGGGAACAATGCAGGGAAAAACACAGAGAAACATAGGGAACAACATGGGAAAACGATAGAGAAACACAGGAAACAACACGGGGAAAACACAGAAACATAGGGAACAATATGGGAAAAACACAAAGAAACAGGGAACAACACAGGGAAAAACACAGAGAAACAGGGAACAACATGGGGATAAACACTGAGAAACATAGGGAACAACATAGGGAAAATCACAGAGAAACAGGGATCAACACAGGGATAAACACAAAGAAACATAGGGAACAACACAAGGAAAAACAGAAACCGGGAACAACACAGGGATAAACACAGAGAAACAGGGATCAACACAGGGATAAACACAGAAACATAGGGAACTACACGGGGAAAACACAGAGAAACAGGGAACAACACGTGGAATAAACAGAGAAACAAGGAACAACATGGGGAATATCACAGAAAAGCAGGGAACAACATGGGGATAAACAGAGAAACATAGGGAACAACACAGGGAAAAGATAGAGAAACAGGGAACAACACGGGGAAAAACACAGAGAAACATAGGGAACAACATGGGGAATACACAGAGAAACAGGGAACAATGTGGGGAAAAACAGCGAAACATAGGGAACAACACGGGGAAAAGATAGAGAAACAGGGAACAACACGTGTAAAACACAGAGAGACATAGGGAACAACACGGGAAAAACACAGCAACAGGGAACAATATGGGGAAAACACAGAGAAACATAGGGAACAACATGGGGAAAACACTGAGAAACAGGGAACAACACAGGGAAAAACAGAGAAACAGGAACAACATGGGGAAAAACACAGAAACAGGGAACAACACGGGAAAAACACAGAAACAGGGAACAACATGGGGAAAAACACAGAGAAACAGGGAACAACACGGGGAAAACACAGAAGCAGGGAACAACATGGGGAAAAACACAGAGAAACAGTGAACAACAAGGGGAAAACACAGAGAAACATAGGGAACAACACGGGGAAAACAGAAACAGGGAACAACACGGGGAAAAACACAGAAACAGGGAACAACACGGGGAAAACACAGAAACAGGGAACAACATGGGGAAAAACACAGAATCAGGGAACAACACAGGGAAACCACAGAGAAACATAGGGAACATCACAGGGAAAAACACAGTGAAACAGGGAACAACACGGGGAAAACACAGAGAAACAGGGAACAACACGGGGAAAACACAGAAACAGGGAACAACACGGGGAAAACATAGAGAAACATAGGGAATAACACGGGGAAAATCACAGAGAAACAGGGAACATCACAGGGATAAACACAAAGAAACATTGTGAACAACTCGGCTAAAACACGGAGAAACAGGGAACAATATGGGGAAAAACACAGAGAAACAGGGAACATCACAGGGAAAACACGGAAACATAGGGAACAACACAGGGAAACCACAGAGAAACATAGGGAACATCACAGGGAAAACACAGAGCAACATAGGGAACAACATGGGGAAAACACTGAGAAACAGGGAACAACATAGGGAATATCACAGAAAAACAGGGAACGTCACAGAGAAAAACACAGAGAAACAGGGAACAACAAAGGGAAAACACTGAGAAACAGGGAACAACACAGGGAAAACACAGAGAAACATAGGGAACAACACGGGGAATATACAGAGAAACAGGGAACAACATGGGGAAAACACAGAAACAGGGAACAACACGGAGATAAACACAGAAACAGGAACAACACGGGGAAAATCACAGAGAAAAATAAGGAACAAGCCGGCTAAAACACGGAGAAACAGGGAACAATATGGGGAAAAACACAGAGAAACAGGGAACATCACAGGGAAAACACGGAAACATAGGGAACAACACAGGGAAACCACCGAGAAACATAGGGAACATCACAGGGAAAACACAGAGAAACAGGGAACAACACGGGGAAAACACTGAGAAACAGGGAACAACATAGGGAATATCACAGAAAAACAGGGAACGTCACAGAGAAAAACACAGAGAAACAGGGAACAACAAAGGGAAAACACTGAGAAACAGGGAACAACACAGGGAAAACACAGAGAAACATAGGGAACAACACGGGGAATATACAGAGAAACAGGGAACAACATGGGGAAAACACAGAAACAGGGAACAACACGGAGATAAACACAGAAACAGGAACAACACGGGGAAAATCACAGAGAAAAATAAGGAACAACCCGGCTAAAACACGGAGAAACAGGGAACATCACAGGGAAACCACAGAGAAACATAGGCAACATCACAGGGAAAACACAGAGAAACAGGGAACAACACGGGGAAAACACTGAGAAACAGGGAACAACATGGGGAATATCACAGAAAAACAGGGAACATCACAGGGAAAAACAGCGAGAAACATTGGGAACAACTCGGCTAAAACACGGAGAAACAGGGAACAATATGGGGAAAAACACAGAGAAACAGGGAACAACACAGGGAAAACACAGAGAAACATAGGGTACAACACGTGGAATACACAGAGAAACAAGGAACAACATGGGGAATATCACAGAAAAACGGAACGTCGCAGGGAAAAACACAGAGAAACAGGGAACAACATGGGGAAAAACAGGAAAAGGGGAACAACACAGGGAAAACAGAGAAACAGGGAACAACACTAGGAATACAAAGAGAAACAGGGAACAACACAGAAAAACAGAAAGAAACAGGGAACAACACAGGGATAAACACAGAAATAGGGAACAATGCAGGGAAAAACACAGAGAAACATAGGGAACAACATGGGGATAAGATAGAGAAACATAGGAAACAACACGGGGAAAACACAGAGAGACATAGGGAACAATATGGGAGAAACAGGGAACAACACAGGTAAAACACAGAAACAGGGAACAATGTGGGGAAAATACACAGAAACATAGGGAACAACACAGGGAAAAACACAGAGAAACAGGGAACAACACAGGAAAAAACACAGAAACAGGGAACAACACGGGGATAAACACAGAGAAACAGGGAACAACATGTGGAAAATCACAGAAAAAGGGATCAACACAGGGATAAACACAGAGAAACAGGGAACAACAAAGGGAAAACACTGAGAAACAGGGAACATCACAGGGAAAAACAGAGAAACATAGAACAATACAGGGAAAAACACAAAGAAACATAGGGAACAACATGGGGAAAAACAGAAATCGGGAACTACACGGGGAAAACCACAGAGAAACAGGCAACAATATGGGGAAAAATACAGAGAAACAGGGAACAACACAGGGAAACCACAGAGAAACATAGGGAACAATATGTGGAATACACAGAGAAACAAGGAACAACATGGGGAATATCACAGAAAAACAGGGAACAACATGGGGAAAACACAGAGAAACAGGGAACAACATGGGGATAAACAGAGAAACATAGGGAACAACACGGAAAAACACAGAAAAACAGGGAACAATGCGGGGAAAACTCTGAGAAACATAGGGAACAACATGGGGAAAAGATAGAGAAAAATAGGGAACTACATGTGTAAAACACAGAAACAGGGAACAACACGGAAAAACACAGAGAAACAGGGAACAATGCAGGGAAAAACACAGAGAAACAGGGAACAACACGGAGAAAACACAGAAACAGGGAACAACACAGGGAAACCACAGAGAAACATAGGGAACATCACAGGGAAAAACACAGAAAAACAGGGAACAACATGGGGAAAACACAGAGAAACATAGGGAACAACACGGGTAAAACACAGAGAAACGGGGAACAACACGGGGAAAAACACAGAGAAACAGGGAACAACATGGGGAAAAACACAGAGAAACATAGGGAACAACACGGAAAAACACAGAGAAACAGGGAACAATGCAGGGAAAAACACAGAAACATAGGGAACAATATGGCAAAAACACAGAAACAGGGAACAACACGGGGAAAAACACAGAGAAACATAGGGAACAACACGGGGAAACACGGATAAACAGGGAACAACATGGGGAAAACACAGAGAAACATAGGGAACAACACGGGGAACAACACGGGGCAAACAGAAACACGTGGAATACAGACAGAAACAGGGAACAGTATGGGGAAAACACAGAAACAGGGAACAACACGGGGAAAAACACAGAGAAACAGGGAACAACACGGGGAAAAACACAGAAACAGGGAACAATATGGGGAAAACACAGAAACAGGGAACAACACGGAGAAAAACACAGAGAAACGGAACAACACGGGGAAAACACAGAAACAGGGAACAACACAGGGAAACCACAGAGAAACATAGGGAACATCACAGGGAAAAACACAGCAAAACAGGGAACAATGTGGGAAAAACAGAGAAACATAGGGAACAACACTGGTAAAACACAGAGAAACAGGGAACAACACAGGGAAGAACTCAGAGAAACATAGGGAACAACACGGAAAAACACAGAGAAACAGGGAACAATGCAGGGAAAAACACAGAGAAACATAGGGAACAATACGGGAAAAACACAGAGAAACAGGGAACAACACGGGGAAAAACACAGAAACATAGGGAACAACATGGGGAAACAACGGAGAAACATAGGGAACAACACAGGGAAAACACTGAGAAACAGGGAACAATGCAGGGAAAAACACAGAGAAACATAGGGAACAATATGGGAAAAACACAGAGAAACAGGGAACAACATGGGGATAAACACAGAAACAGGGAACAACACGGGGAAAAACACAGAGAAACATAGGGAACAACATGGGGAATACACAGAGAAACAGGGAACAATGTGGGGAAAAACAGCGAAACATAGGGAACAACACGGGGAAAAGATAGAGAAACAGGGAACAACACGTGTAAAACACAGAGAGACATAGGGAACAACACGGGAAAAACACAGCAACAGGGAACAATATGGGGAAAACACAGAGAAACATAGGGAACAACATGGGGAAAACACTGAGAAACAGGGAACAACACAGGGAAAAACAGAGAAACAGGAACAACATGGGGAAAAACACAGAAACAGGGAACAACACGGGAAAAACACAGAAACAGGGAACAACATGGGGAAAAACACAGAGAAACAGGGAACAACACGGGGAAAACACAGAAGCAGGGAACAACATGGGGAAAAACACAGAGAAACAGTGAACAACAAGGGGAAAACACAGAGAAACATAGGGAACAACACGGGGAAAACAGAAACAGGGAACAACACGGGGAAAAACACAGAAACAGGGAACAACACGGGGAAAACACAGAAACAGGGAACAACATGGGGAAAAACACAGAATCAGGGAACAACACAGGGAAACCACAGAGAAACATAGGGAACATCACAGGGAAAAACACAGTGAAACAGGGAACAACACGGGGAAAACACAGAGAAACAGGGAACAACACGGGGAAAACACAGAAACAGGGAACAACACGGGGAAAACATAGAGAAACATAGGGAATAACACGGGGAAAATCACAGAGAAACAGGGAACATCACAGGGATAAACACAAAGAAACATTGTGAACAACTCGGCTAAAACACGGAGAAACAGGGAACAATATGGGGAAAAACACAGAGAAACAGGGAACATCACAGGGAAAACACGGAAACATAGGGAACAACACAGGGAAACCACAGAGAAACATAGGGAACATCACAGGGAAAACACAGAGCAACATAGGGAACAACATGGGGAAAACACTGAGAAACAGGGAACAACATAGGGAATATCACAGAAAAACAGGGAACGTCACAGAGAAAAACACAGAGAAACAGGGAACAACAAAGGGAAAACACTGAGAAACAGGGAACAACACAGGGAAAACACAGAGAAACATAGGGAACAACACGGGGAATATACAGAGAAACAGGGAACAACATGGGGAAAACACAGAAACAGGGAACAACACGGAGATAAACACAGAAACAGGAACAACACGGGGAAAATCACAGAGAAAAATAAGGAACAAGCCGGCTAAAACACGGAGAAACAGGGAACAATATGGGGAAAAACACAGAGAAACAGGGAACATCACAGGGAAAACACGGAAACATAGGGAACAACACAGGGAAACCACCGAGAAACATAGGGAACATCACAGGGAAAACACAGAGAAACAGGGAACAACACGGGGAAAACACTGAGAAACAGGGAACAACATAGGGAATATCACAGAAAAACAGGGAACGTCACAGAGAAAAACACAGAGAAACAGGGAACAACAAAGGGAAAACACTGAGAAACAGGGAACAACACAGGGAAAACACAGAGAAACATAGGGAACAACACGGGGAATATACAGAGAAACAGGGAACAACATGGGGAAAACACAGAAACAGGGAACAACACGGAGATAAACACAGAAACAGGAACAACACGGGGAAAATCACAGAGAAAAATAAGGAACAACCCGGCTAAAACACGGAGAAACAGGGAACATCACAGGGAAACCACAGAGAAACATAGGCAACATCACAGGGAAAACACAGAGAAACAGGGAACAACACGGGGAAAACACTGAGAAACAGGGAACAACATGGGGAATATCACAGAAAAACAGGGAACATCACAGGGAAAAACAGCGAGAAACATTGGGAACAACTCGGCTAAAACACGGAGAAACAGGGAACAATATGGGGAAAAACACAGAGAAACAGGGAACAACACAGGGAAAACACAGAGAAACATAGGGTACAACACGTGGAATACACAGAGAAACAAGGAACAACATGGGGAATATCACAGAAAAACGGAACGTCGCAGGGAAAAACACAGAGAAACAGGGAACAACATGGGGAAAAACAGGAAAAGGGGAACAACACAGGGAAAACAGAGAAACAGGGAACAACACTAGGAATACAAAGAGAAACAGGGAACAACACAGAAAAACAGAAAGAAACAGGGAACAACACAGGGATAAACACAGAAATAGGGAACAATGCAGGGAAAAACACAGAGAAACATAGGGAACAACATGGGGATAAGATAGAGAAACATAGGAAACAACACGGGGAAAACACAGAGAGACATAGGGAACAATATGGGAGAAACAGGGAACAACACAGGTAAAACACAGAAACAGGGAACAATGTGGGGAAAATACACAGAAACATAGGGAACAACACAGGGAAAAACACAGAGAAACAGGGAACAACACAGGAAAAAACACAGAAACAGGGAACAACACGGGGATAAACACAGAGAAACAGGGAACAACATGTGGAAAATCACAGAAAAAGGGATCAACACAGGGATAAACACAGAGAAACAGGGAACAACAAAGGGAAAACACTGAGAAACAGGGAACATCACAGGGAAAAACAGAGAAACATAGAACAATACAGGGAAAAACACAAAGAAACATAGGGAACAACATGGGGAAAAACAGAAATCGGGAACTACACGGGGAAAACCACAGAGAAACAGGCAACAATATGGGGAAAAATACAGAGAAACAGGGAACAACACAGGGAAACCACAGAGAAACATAGGGAACAATATGTGGAATACACAGAGAAACAAGGAACAACATGGGGAATATCACAGAAAAACAGGGAACAACATGGGGAAAACACAGAGAAACAGGGAACAACATGGGGATAAACAGAGAAACATAGGGAACAACACGGAAAAACACAGAAAAACAGGGAACAATGCGGGGAAAACTCTGAGAAACATAGGGAACAACATGGGGAAAAGATAGAGAAAAATAGGGAACTACATGTGTAAAACACAGAAACAGGGAACAACACGGAAAAACACAGAGAAACAGGGAACAATGCAGGGAAAAACACAGAGAAACAGGGAACAACACGGAGAAAACACAGAAACAGGGAACAACACAGGGAAACCACAGAGAAACATAGGGAACATCACAGGGAAAAACACAGAAAAACAGGGAACAACATGGGGAAAACACAGAGAAACATAGGGAACAACACGGGTAAAACACAGAGAAACGGGGAACAACACGGGGAAAAACACAGAGAAACAGGGAACAACATGGGGAAAAACACAGAGAAACATAGGGAACAACACGGAAAAACACAGAGAAACAGGGAACAATGCAGGGAAAAACACAGAAACATAGGGAACAATATGGCAAAAACACAGAAACAGGGAACAACACGGGGAAAAACACAGAGAAACATAGGGAACAACACGGGGAAACACGGATAAACAGGGAACAACATGGGGAAAACACAGAGAAACATAGGGAACAACACGGGGAACAACACGGGGCAAACAGAAACACGTGGAATACAGACAGAAACAGGGAACAGTATGGGGAAAACACAGAAACAGGGAACAACACGGGGAAAAACACAGAGAAACAGGGAACAACACGGGGAAAAACACAGAAACAGGGAACAATATGGGGAAAACACAGAAACAGGGAACAACACGGAGAAAAACACAGAGAAACGGAACAACACGGGGAAAACACAGAAACAGGGAACAACACAGGGAAACCACAGAGAAACATAGGGAACATCACAGGGAAAAACACAGCAAAACAGGGAACAATGTGGGAAAAACAGAGAAACATAGGGAACAACACTGGTAAAACACAGAGAAACAGGGAACAACACAGGGAAGAACTCAGAGAAACATAGGGAACAACACGGAAAAACACAGAGAAACAGGGAACAATGCAGGGAAAAACACAGAGAAACATAGGGAACAATACGGGAAAAACACAGAGAAACAGGGAACAACACGGGGAAAAACACAGAAACATAGGGAACAACATGGGGAAACAACGGAGAAACATAGGGAACAACACAGGGAAAACACTGAGAAACAGGGAACAATGCAGGGAAAAACACAGAGAAACATAGGGAACAATATGGGAAAAACACAGAGAAACAGGGAACAACATGGGGATAAACACAGAAACAGGGAACAACATGGGGAAAACACAGAGAAACATAGGGAACAACACGGGGAAAACACTGAGAAACAGGGAACAACGGGGAAAACAGAAACAGGGAACAACATGGGGAAAACACAGAAACAGGGAACAATAAGGGGAAAACACAGAAACAGGGAACAACACGGGGAAAAACACAGAGAAACAGGGAACAACACGGGGAAAACACAGAAACAGGGAACAACATGGGGAAAAACACAGAATCAGGGAACAACACAGGGAAACCACAGAGAAACATAGGGAACATCACAGGGAAAAACACAGAGAAACATAGGGAACAACACGGGGAAAAACTCAGAGAAACATAGGGAACAACACGTGGAATACACAGAGAAACAAGGAACATCATGGGGAATATCACAGAAAAACAGGGAACAACATGGGGATAAACAGAGAAACATAGGGAACAACACGGGTAAAACACAGAAACAGGGAACAACATGGGGATAAACAGAGAAACATAGGGAACAACACGGATAAAACACAGAAACAGGGAACAACATGGGGAAAAACACAGAAACAGGGAACAACACAGGGAAAACACAGAAACAGGGAACAACATGGGGAAAAACACAGAATCAGGGAACAACACAGGGAAAACACAGAGAAACATAGGGAACAACACGGGGAAAAACAAAGAGAAACAGGGAACAACACGGGGAAAACACAGAAACAGGGAACAACATGGGGAAAAACACAGAATCAGGGAACATCACAGGGAAAATCACCGAGAAACATAGGGAACATCACAGGGAAAAACACAGAGAAACATAGGGAACAACACGGGGAAAACACTGAGAAACAGGGAACAACGGGGAAAACAGAAACAGGGAACAACACGGGGAAAAATACAGAAACAGGGAACAATAAGGGGAAAACACAGAAACAGGGAACAACACGGGGAAAAACACTGAGAAACAGGGAACAACATGGGGAAAAACACAGAAACAGGGAACAACACAGGGAAACCACAGAGAAACATAGGGAACATCACAGGGAAAAACACAGAGAATCATAGGGAACAACACAGGGAAAAACTCAGCGAAACAAGGAACATCATGGGGAATATCACAGAAAAACAGGGAACAACATGGGGATAAACAGAAACATAGGGAACAACACGGGTAAAACACAGAAACAGGGAACAACATGGGGATAAACAGAGAAACATAGGGAACAACACGGGTAAAACACAGAAACAGGGAACAACATGGGGATAAACAGAAACATAGGGAACAACACAGGTAAAACACAGAAACAGGGAACAACATGGGGATAAACAGAGAAACATAGGGAACAACACGGGTAAAACACAGAAACAGGGAACAACACGGGGAAAACACAGACAATAGACAATAGGTGCAGGAGTAGGCCATTCAGCCCTTCGAGCCTGCACCGCCATTCAATGTAAACATGGCTGATCATTCCTAATCAGTATCCTGTTCCTGCCTTATCTCCATAACCCTTGATTCCACTATCTTTGAGAGCTCTATCCAACTCCTTCTTAAATGAATCCAGAGACTAGGCCTCCACTGCCCTCTGGAGCAGAGCATTCCACACAGCCACCACTCTCTGGGTGAAGAAGTTTCTCCTGAGCTCTGTCCTAAATGGTCTACCCTGTATTTTCAAGCTGGGTCCTCTGGTTCGGCACTCACCCAGGGAACAACATGGGGATAAACATAGGGAACAATATGGGGAAAACACTGAGAAACAGGGAACAACACGGGGAAAAACACAAAGAAACATAGGGAACAACACGGGAAAAACAGAAACCGGGAACAACACGGGGATAAACACAGAGAAACAGGGATCAACACAGGGAAACCACAGAGAAACATAGGGAACAACACGTGGAATACACAGAGAAACAAGGAACAATATGGGGAATATCACAGAAAAACAGGGAACAACATGGGGTTAAACAGAGAAACATAGGGACAACACGGGGAAAACACAGAGAAAAAGGGAACAACATGGGGATAAACAGAGAAACAGGGAACCACACAGGGAAAAACACAGAAAAACAGGGAACAACATGGGGAAAACACAGAAACAGGGAACAATATGGGGAAAACACACAGAAACATAGGGAACAACATGGGGAATATCACAGAGAAACATAGGGAACAACATAGGGTAAACACAGAGAAACACGGAACAACATGGGGATAAACAGAGAAACAGGGAAAACAGAAACAGGGAACAACATGGGGAAAAACACAGAATCAGGGAACAACACAGGGAAAACACAGAGAAACATAGGGAACAACACGGGGAAAAACACAGAGAAACAGGGAACAACACGGGGAAAACACAGAAACAGGGAACAACATGGGGAAAAACACAGAATCAGCGAACATCACAGGGAAAAACACAGAGAAACATAGGGAACAACATGGGGAAAAACACAGAGAAACAAGGAACAACATGGGGAATATCACAGAAAAACAGGGAACAACATGGGGATAAACACAGAGAAACATAGGGAACAACACGGGGAAAACACAGAAACAGAGAACAACATGGGGAAAACACAGAGAAACATAGGGAACAATATGGGGAAAACACTGAGAAACAGGGAACAACATGGGGAAAACAGAAACAGGGAACAACACGGGGAAAACCCCAGAAACAGGGAACAACATGGGTAAAAACAGAGAGAAACAGGGAACAACACGGGGAAAACAGAAACAGGGAACAACACGGGGAAAAACATAGAAACAGGGAACATCACAGGGAAAAACACAGAATCAGGGAACATCACAGGGAAAAACACAGATTCAGGGAACAACACAGAGAAACATAGGGAGCAACACAGAGAAAAACACAAAGAAACAGGGAACAACACAGGGAAAACACAGAGAAACATAGGGAACAACACAGGGAAAAACACAGAGAAACAGGGAACAACACGGGGAAAACACAGAGTACAACACATGGAAAACACAGAGAAACATAGGGAACAACACAGGGAAAAACACAAAGAAACAGGGAACAACACAGGGAAAACACAGAGAAACATAGGGAACAACACAGGGAAAAACACAAAGAATCAGGGAACATCACAGGAAAAACACAGAGAAACATAGGGAACAACACGGGTAAAACACAGAGAATCAGGGAACATCAGAGGGAAAAACACAGAGAAACATAGGGAACAACCTGGCTAAACACAGAAACAGGGAACAATATGGGGAAAACACACAGAAACATAGGGAACAACATGGGGAATATCACAGAGAAACATAGGGAACAACTTAGGGTAAACACAGAGAAACACGGAACAACATGGGGATAAACAGAGAAACAGGGAACAACGGGGAAAACAGAAACAGGGAACAACATGGGGAAAAACACAGAATCAGGGAACAACACAGGGAAAACACAGAGAAACATAGGGAACAACACGGGGAAAAACACAGAGAAACAGGGAACAACATGGGGAAAACACAGAAACAGGGAACAACATGGGGAAAAACACAGAATCAGGGAACATCACAGGGAAAAACACAGAGAAACATAGGGAACAACATGGGGAAAAACACAGAGAAACAAGGAACAACATGGGGAATATCACAGAAAAACAGGGAACAACATGGGGATAAACACAGAGAAACATAGGGAACAACACGGGGAAAACACAGAAACAGGGAACAACATGGGGAAAACACAGAGAAACATAGGGAACAATATGGGGAAAACACTGAGAAACAGGGAACAACACGGGGAAAACAGAAACAGGGAACAACACGGGGAAAAACCCAGAAACAGGGAACAACATGGGTAAAAACAGAGAGAAACAGGGAACAACACGGGGAAAAACACAAAAACAGGGAACATCACAGGGAAAAACACAGAATCAGGTAACAACACAGAGAAACATAGGGAGCAACACAGAGAAAAACACAAAGAAACAGGGAACAACACAGGGAAAACACAGAGAAACATAGGGAACAACACAGGGAAAAACACAGAGAAACAGGGAACAACACGGGGAAAACACAGAGACACAGAGTACAACACAGGGAAAACACAGAGAAACATAGGGAACAACACAGGGAAAAACACAAAGAAACAGGGAACAACACAGGGAAAACACAGAGAAACATAGGGAACAACACAGGTAAAACACAGAGAATCAGGGAACATCACAGGGAAAACACAGAGAAACATAGGGAACAACACGGGTAAAACACAGAGAATCAGGGAACATCAGAGGGAAAAACACAGAGAAACATAGGGAACAACCTGGCTAAAACACGGAGAAACAGGGAACAATATGGGGAAAAACACAGAGAAACAGGGAACAACACAGGGAAAATCACAGAAAAACATAGGGAACATCACGGGGAAAACACTGAGAAACAGAGAACATCAAAGGAAAAACACAGAAACAGGGAACAACACAGGGAAATCACAGATAAACAGGGAACAACATGGGGAAAACACAGAGAAACATAGGGAACAACACGGGGAAAACACAGAGAAACATAGGGAACAACACGGGGAAAATCACAGAAAAACAAGGAACAACATGGGGGTAAACATAAAAAAACATAGGGAACAACATGGGGAAAAGATAGAGAAAAATAGGGAACTACATATGTAAAACACAGAGAAACAGGGAACAACACAGGGAAATCACAGAGAAACATAGGAAACAACACGGGGAAAAACACAGAGAAACAGGGAACAACACGGGGAAAACACAGAGAAACATAGGGAACAACATGGGGAAAAACACAGAGAAACAGGGAACAACACAGGGAAAACACAGAGAAACATAGGGAACAACACAGGGAAAAACACAGAGAAACAGGGAACAACACAGGGAAAACACAGAGAAACAGAGTACAACACAGGGAAAACACAGAGAAACATAGGGAACAACACGGGGAAATCACAGAGAATCAGGGAACATCAGAGGGAAAAACACAGAGAAACATAGGGAACAACCTGGCTAAAACACGGAGAAACAGGGAACAATATGGAGAAAAACACAGAGAAACAGGGAACAACACAGGGAAAATCACAGAAAAACATAGGGAACATCACGGGGAAAACACTGAGAAACAGAGAACAGCAAAGGAAAAACACAGAAACAGGGAACAACACAGGGAAATCACAGATAAACAGGGAACAACATGGGGAAAACACAGAGAAACATAGGGAACAACACGGGGAAAACACAGAGAAACATAGGGAACAACACGGGGAAAATCACAGAAAAACAAGGAACAACATGGGGGTAAACATAAAAAAACATAGGGAACAACATGGGGAAAAGATAGAGAAAAATAGGGAACTACATATGTAAAACACAGAGAAACAGGGAACAACACAGGGAAATCACAGAGAAACATAGGAAACAACATGGGGAAAAACACAGAGAAACAGGGAACAACACGGGGAAAACACAGAGAAACATAGGGAACAACATGGGGAAAAACACAGAGAAACAGGGAACAACACAGGGAAAACACAGAGAAACATAGGGAACAACACAGGGAAAAACACAGAGAAACAGGGAACAACACAGGGAAAACACAGAGAAACAGAGTACAACACAGGGAAAACACAGAGAAACACAGGGAACAACACGGGGAAATCACAGAGAATCAGGGAACATCACAGGGAAAAACACAGAGAAACATAGGGAACAATCTGGCTAAAACACGGAGAAACAGGGAACAATATGTGGAAAAACACAGAAAAACAGGGAACAACACAGGGAGAATCACAGAAAAACATAGGGAACATCACGGGGAAAACACTGAGAAACAGAGAACATCAAAGGAAAAACACAGAAACAGGGAACAACACGGGGAAAACAGAAACAGGGAACAACACGGGGAAAAACACAGAAACAGGGAACATCACAGGGAAAAACACAGAATCAGGGAACAACACAGAGAAACATAGGGAACAACACAGAGAAAAACACAAAGAAACAGGGAACTACACAGGGAAAACACAGAGAAACATAGGGAACAACACAGGGAAAAACACAGAGAAACAGGGAACAACACGGGGAAAAATACAGAAACAGGGAACAACATGGGGAAAAACACAGAAACAGGGAACAACACAGGGAAAACACAGAGAAACATAGGGAACAACACGTGGAATACACAGAGAAACAAGGAACAATATGGGGAATATCACAGAAAAACAGGGAACAACATGGGGTTAAACAGAGAAACATAGGGACAACACGGGGAAAACACAGAGAAAAAGGGAACAACATGGGGATAAACAGAGAAACAGGGAACCACACAGGGAAAAACACAGAAAAACAGGGAACAACATGGGGAAAACACAGAAACAGGGAACAATATGGGGAAAACACACAGAAACATAGGGAACAACATGGGGAATATCACAGAGAAACATAGGGAACAACATAGGGTAAACACAGAGAAACACGGAACAACATGGGGATAAACAGAGAAACAGGGAACAACGGGGAAAACAGAAACAGGGAACAACATGGGGAAAAACACAGAATCAGGGAACAACACAGGGAAAACACAGAGAAACATAGGGAACAACACGGGGAAAAACACAGAGAAACAAGGAACAACACGGGGAAAACACAGAAACAGGGAACAACATGGGGAAAAACACAGAATCAGGGAACATCACAGGGAAAAACACAGAGAAACATAGGGAAAAACACAGAGAAACAAGGAACAACATGGGGAATATCACAGAAAAACAGGGAACAACATGGGGATAAACACAGAGAAACATAGGGAACAACACGGGGAAAACACAGAGAAACATAGGGAACAATATGGGGAAAACACTGAGAAACAGGGAACAACACGGGGAAAACAGAAACAGGGAACAACACGGGGAAAAACCCAGAAACAGGGAACAACATGGGTAAAAACAGAGAGAAACAGGGAACAACACGGGGAAAACAGAAACAGGGAACAACACGGGGAAAAACACAGAAACAGGGAACATCACAGGGAAAAACACAGAATCAGGGAACAACACAGAGAAACATAGGGAGCAACACGGAGAAAAACACAAAGAAACAGGGAACAACACAGGGAAAACACAGAGAAACATAGGGAACAACACAGGGAAAAACACAGAGAAACAGGGAACAACACAGGGAAAACACAGAGAAACATAGGGAACAACACGGGTAAAACACAGAGAATCAGGGAACATCAGAGGGAAAAACACAGAGAAACATAGGGAACAACCTGGCTAAACACAGAAACAGGGAACAATATGGGGAAAACACACAGAAACATAGGGAACAACATGGGGAATATCACAGAGAAACATAGGGAACAACATAGGGTAAACACAGAGAAACACGGAACAACATGGGGATAAACAGAGAAACAGGGAACAACGGGGAAAACAGAAACAGGGAACAACATGGGGAAAAACACAGAATCAGGGAACAACACAGGGAAAATACAGAGAAACATAGGGAACAACACAGGGAAAAACACAGAGAAACAGGGAACAACACGGGGAAAACACAGAAACAGGGAACAACATGGGGAAAAACACAGAATCAGGGAACATCACAGGGAAAAACACAGAGAAACATAGGGAACAACATGGGGAAAAACACAGAGAAACAAGGAACAACATGGGGAATATCACAGAAAAACAGGGAACAACATGGGGATAAACACAGAGAAACATAGGGAACAACACGGGGAAAACACAGAAACAGGGAACAATATGGGGAAAACACAGAGAAACATAGGGAACAATATGGGGAAAACACTGAGAAACAGGGAACAACACGGGGAAAACAGAAACAGGGAACAACACGGGGAAAAACCCAGAAACAGGGAACAACATGGGTAAAAACAGAAACAGGGAACAACATGGGGAAAACACAGAGAAACAGGGAACAACACGGGGAAAACAGAAACAGGGAACAACACAGGGAAAAACACAGAAACAGGGAACAACATGGGGAAAACACTGAGAAACAGGGAACAACACAGAGAAAAACACAGAGAAACAGGGAACAATACGGGGAAAACACAGAAACAGGGAACAACATGGGGAAAAACACAGAGAAACAGGGAACAACAGAGGGAAAACACAGAAACAGGGACCAACATGGGGAAAAACACAGAATCAGGGAACAACTCAGGGAAAACACAGAGAAACAGAGGGAACAACACGGGGAAAAACAGAGAGAAACAGGGAACAATACGGGGAAAACAGAAACAGGGAACAACATGGGGAAAAACACAGAAACAGGGAACATCACAGGGAAAAACACAGAATCAGGGAACAACACAGAGAAACATAGGGAACAACACAGGGAAAAACACAAAGAAACAGGGAACAACACAGGGAAAACACAGAGAAACATAGGGAACAACACAGGGAAAAACACAGAGAAACAGGGAACAACACGGGGAAAACACAGAGAAACAGAGTACAACACAGGGAAAACACAGAGAAACATAGGGAACAACACGGGGAAAATCACAGAGAATCAGGGAACATCACAGGGAAAAACACAGAGAAACATAGGGAACAACCTGGCTAAAACACGGAGAAACAGGGAACAATATGGGGAAAAACACAGAAAAACAGGGAACAACACAGGGAGAATCACAGAAAAACATAGGGAACATCACGGGGAAAACACTGAGAAACAGAGAACAGCAAAGGAAAAACACAGAAACAGGGAACAACACGGGGAAAACAGAAACAGGGAACAACACGGGGAAAAACACAGAAACAGGGAACATCACAGGGAAAAACACAGAATCAGGGAACAACACAGAGAAACATAGGGAACAACACAGGGAAAAACACAAAGAAACAGGGAACTACACAGGGAAAACACAGAGAAACATAGGGAACAACACAGGGAAAAACACAGAGAAACAGGGAACAACACGGGGAAAAATACAGAAACAGGGAAGAACATGAGGAAAAACACAGAAACAGGGAACAACACAGGGAAAACACAGAGAAACATAGGGAACAACATGGGGAAAACACAGAGAAACAGGGAACAACACGGGGAAAACACAGAGAAATATAGGGAACATCACAGGGAAAAACACAGAGAAACATAGGGAACAACCTGGCTAAAACACGGAGAAACAGGGAACAATATGGGGAAAAACACAGAGAAACAGGGAACAACATGGGGAGAATCACAGAAAAACATTGGGAACATCACGGGGAAAACACTGAGAAACAGAGAACATCAAAGGAAAAACACAGAAACAGGGAACAACAAAGGGAAAACACAGAGAAACATAGGGAACAACACGGGGAAAATCACAGAGAAACATAGGGAACAACCTGGCTAAAACACGGAGAAACAGGGAACAATATGGGGAAAAACACAGAGAAACAGGGAACAACACAGGGAAAATCACAGAAAAACATTGGGAACATCACGGGGAAAACACTGAGAAACAGAGAACATCAAAGGAAAAACACAGAAACAGGGAACAACAAAGGGAAAACACAGAGAAACATAGGGAACAACACGGGGAAAATCACAGAAAAACAAGGAACAACATGGGGGTAAACATAAAGAAACATAGGGAACAACATGGGGAAAAGATAGAGAAAAATAGGGAACTACATGTGTAAAACACAGAGAAACAGGGAACAACACAGGGAAAACACACAGAAACATAGGGAACAACATGGGGAATATCACAGAGAAACATAGGGAACAACATAGGGTAAACACAGAGAAACACGGAACAACATGGCGATAAACAGAGAAACAGGGAACAACGGGGAAAACAGAAACAGGGAACAACACGGGGAAAAACACAGAATCAGGGAACAACACAGGGAAAACACGGAGAAACATAGGGAACAACACGGGGAAAAACACAGAGAAACATAGGGAACAACACGGGGAAAACACAGAAACAGGGAACAACATGGGGAAAAACACAGAATCAGGGAACATCACAGGGAAAAACACAGAGAAACATAGGGAACAACATGGATGATACGAAAGTCGGAGGAGTTGTTGACAGTGAGGAAGGATGTGTCAGGTTACAGCAGGATATAGAGAAGCTGCAGAGCTGGGCAGAAAGGTGGCAAATGGAATTCAATGTAGCTAAGTGTGAGGTGATTCACTTTGGGAAGAATAACAAAAAGATGGGGTACTGGGCTAATGGTCGGATACTTGGTAGTGTGGATGAGCAGAGGGATCTTGGTGTCCATGTACACAGATCTCTGAAAGTTGCCACCCAGGTAAATAGTGCGGTGAGGAAGGCATATGGCGTACTGGCTTTTATTGGTAGAGGAATTGAGTTCCGGAGTCCTGAGGTCATGTTGCAGTTGTATAACACTCTGGTGCGACCGCATCTGGAATATTGTGTGCAGTTTTGGTCGCCATACTATAGGAGGGATGTGGAGGCACTGGAACGGGTGCAGAGGAGGTTTACCAGGATGTTGCCTGGTATGGAAGGAAGATCGTATGAGGAAAGACTGAGACACTTGGGGCTGTTTTCATTAGAGAAAAGATGGTTTAGGGGTGACTTGATTGAGGTGTACAAGATGATTAGGGATTAGATAGGGTTGACAGTGTGAACCTTTTCCCGCCTATGGAGTCGGGTATTACAAGGGGTCATAGCTTTAAATTAAGGGGGGGTAGATATAGGACTGAAGTTAGGGGTAGGTTCTTCACTCAGCGAGTCGTAAGTTCATGGAATGCCCTGCCAGTAGCAGTGGTGGACTCTCCCTCTTTATGGGCATTTAAGCGGGCATTGGATAGGTATATGGAGGATAGTGGGTTAGTATAGGTTAGGTGGGCTTGGATCGGCGCAACATCGAGGGCCAAAGGGCCTGTACTGCGCTGTATTCTTCTATGTTCTATGTTCTATGTTCTGTGGGGAAAAACACAGAGAAACAAGGAACAACATGGGGAATATCACAGAAAAACAGGGAACATGGGGATAAACACAGAGAAACATAGGGAACAACACGGGGAAAATCACAGAAAAACAAGGAACAACATGGGGGTAAACATAAAGAAACATAGGGAACAACATGGGGAAAAGATAGAGAAAAATAGGGAACTACATGTGTAAAACACAGAGAAACAGGGAACAACACAGGGAAAACACACAGAAACATAGGGAACAACATGGGGAATATCACAGAGAAACATAGGGAACAACATAGGGTAAACACAGAGAAACACGGAACAACATGGCGATAAACAGAGAAACAGGGAACAACGGGGAAAACAGAAACAGGGAACAACACGGGGAAAAACACAGAATCAGGGAACAACACAGGGAAAACACGGAGAAACATAGGGAACAACACGGGGAAAAACACAGAGAAACATAGGGAACAACACGGGGAAAACACAGAAACAGGGAACAACATGGGGAAAAACACAGAATCAGGGAACATCACAGGGAAAAACACAGAGAAACATAGGGAACAACATGGATGATACGAAAGTCGGAGGAGTTGTTGACAGTGAGGAAGGATGTGTCAGGTTACAGCAGGATATAGAGAAGCTGCAGAGCTGGGCAGAAAGGTGGCAAATGGAATTCAATGTAGCTAAGTGTGAGGTGATTCACTTTGGGAAGAATAACAAAAAGATGGGGTACTGGGCTAATGGTCGGATACTTGGTAGTGTGGATGAGCAGAGGGATCTTGGTGTCCATGTACACAGATCTCTGAAAGTTGCCACCCAGGTAAATAGTGCGGTGAGGAAGGCATATGGCGTACTGGCTTTTATTGGTAGAGGAATTGAGTTCCGGAGTCCTGAGGTCATGTTGCAGTTGTATAACACTCTGGTGCGACCGCATCTGGAATATTGTGTGCAGTTTTGGTCGCCATACTATAGGAGGGATGTGGAGGCACTGGAACGGGTGCAGAGGAGGTTTACCAGGATGTTGCCTGGTATGGAAGGAAGATCGTATGAGGAAAGACTGAGACACTTGGGGCTGTTTTCATTAGAGAAAAGATGGTTTAGGGGTGACTTGATTGAGGTGTACAAGATGATTAGGGATTAGATAGGGTTGACAGTGTGAACCTTTTCCCGCCTATGGAGTCGGGTATTACAAGGGGTCATAGCTTTAAATTAAGGGGGGGTAGATATAGGACTGAAGTTAGGGGTAGGTTCTTCACTCAGCGAGTCGTAAGTTCATGGAATGCCCTGCCAGTAGCAGTGGTGGACTCTCCCTCTTTATGGGCATTTAAGCGGGCATTGGATAGGTATATGGAGGATAGTGGGTTAGTATAGGTTAGGTGGGCTTGGATCGGCGCAACATCGAGGGCCAAAGGGCCTGTACTGCGCTGTATTCTTCTATGTTCTATGTTCTATGTTCTGTGGGGAAAAACACAGAGAAACAAGGAACAACATGGGGAATATCACAGAAAAACAGGGAACATGGGGATAAACACAGAGAAACATCGGGAACAACACGGGGAAAACACAGAAACAGGGAACAACATGGGGAAAACACTGAGAAACATAGGGAACAATATGGGGAAAACACTGAGAAACAGGGAACAACACGGGGAAAACAGAAACATGGAACAACACGGGGAAAAACCCAGAAACAGGGAACAACATGGGGAAAAACAGAGAGAAACAGGGAACAACACGGGGAAAACAGAAACAGGGAACAACACAGGGAAAAACACAGAAACAGGGAACATCACAGGGAAAAACACAAAATCAGGGAACAACACAGAGAAACATAGGGAACAACACAGGGAAAAACACAAAGAAACAGGGAACAACACAGGGAAAACACAGAGAAACATAGGGAACAACACAGGGAAAAACACAGAGAAACAGGGAACAACACGGGGAAAACACAGAGAACCAGAGTACAACACAGGGAAAACACAGAGAAACATAGGGAACAACACAGGGAAAAACACAAAGAAACAGGGAACAACACGGGGAAAACACAGAAACAGGGAACAACATGGGGAAAAACACAGAATCAGGGAACAACACAGGGAAACCACAGAGAAACATAGGGAACATCACAGGGAAAAACACAGAGAAACATAGGGAACAACACGGGGAAAAACTCAGAGAAACATAGGGAACAACACGTGGAATACACAGAGAAACAAGGAACAGCATGGGGAATATCACAGAAAAACAGGGAACAACATGGGGATAAACAGAGAAACATAGGGAACAACACTGGTAAAACACAGAAACAGGGAACAACATGGGGAAAACACAGAGAAACATAGGGAACAACATGGAGAAAACACTGAGAAACATAGGGAACAACATGGGGAAAACACAGAGAAACAGGGAACAACACGGGGAAAAACACAGAGAAACAGGGAACAATAAGGGGAAAACACAGAAACAGGGAACAACATGGGGAAAAACACAGAGAAACAGGGAACAACACGGGGAAAACACAGAAACAGGGAACAACATGGGGAAAAACACAGAATCAGGGAACAACACAGGGAAACCACAGAGAAACATAGGGAACATCACAGGGAAAAACACAGAGAATGATAGGGAACAACACGGGGAAAAACTCAGAGAAACATAGGGAACAACATGTGGAATATACAGAGAAACAAGGAACATCATGGGGAATATCACAGAAAAACAGGGAACAACATGGGGATAAACAGAGAAACATAGGGAACAACACAGGGAAAAACACAGAGAAACAGGGAACAACACGGGGAAAACACAGAGAAACAGGGAACAACACAGGGAAAACACAGAGAAACATAGGGAACAACACAGGGAAAAACACAAAGAAACAGGGAACAACACGGGGAAAACACAGAGAAACATAGGGAACAACCCAGGTCAAACACAGAGAATCAGGGAACATCACAGGGAAAAACACAGAGAAACATAGGGAACAACCTGGCTAAAACACGGAGAAACAGGGAACAATATGGGGAGAAACACAGAGAAACAGGGAACAACACAGGGAAAATCACAGAGAAACACAGGGAACAACATGGGGAAAAACACAGAGAAACAGGGAACAACACGGGGAAAACACAGAGAAACATAGGGAACAACACAGGGAAAAACACAGAGAAACAGGGAACAACACAGGGAAAACACAGAGAAACAGGGAACAACACGGGGAAAAACACAGAGAAACAGGGAACAACATGGGGAAAACACTGAGAAACAGGGAACAACACGGGGAAAACAGAAACAGGGAACAACATGGGCAAAACACAGAGAAACAGGGAACAACACGGGGAAAACAGAAACAGGGAACAACACAGGGAAAAACACAGAAACAGGGAACAACATGTGGAAAACACTGAGAAACAGGGAACAACACAGGGAAAAACACAGAGAAACAGGGAACGATACGGGGAAAACACAGAAACAGGGAACAACATGGGGAAAAACACAGAGAAACAGGGAACAACAGAGGGAAAACACAGAAACAGGGAACAATATGGGGAAAAACACAGAGAAACAGGGAACAACACGGAAAATCACAGAAAAACATAGGGAACATCACGGGGAAAACACTGAGAAACAGAGAACATCAAAGGAAAAACACAGAAACAGGGAACAACACAGGGAAATCACAGAGAAACACAGGGAACAACACGGGGAAAAACACTGAGAAACAGGGAACAACACGGGGAAAACACAGAGAAAAATAGGGAACAACACGGGGAAAAACACAGAGAAACAGGGAACAACGTGGGGAAAAACACAGAATCAGGGAACAACACAGGGAAACCACAGAGAAACATAGGGAACATCACAGGGAAAAACATAGAGAAACATAGGGACAACACGGGGAAAAACTCAGAGAAACATAGGGAACAACACGTGGAATACACAGAGAAACAAGGAACATCATGGGGAATATCACAGAAAAACAGGGAACAACATGGGGATAAACAGAGAAACATAGGGAACAACACTGGTAAAACACAGAAACAGGGAACAACACGGGGAAAAACACAGAGAAACAGGGAACAACACGGGGAAAACACAGAATCAGGGAACAACACAGGGAAAACACAGAGAAACATAGGGAACAACACAGGGAAAAACACAGAGAACCAGGGAACAATACGGGGAAAACACAGAAACAGGGAACAACATGGGGAAAAACACAGAATCAGGGAACAACACAGGGAAAACACAGAGAAACATAGGGAACAACACGGGGAAAAACACAGAGAAACAGGGAACAACACGGGGAAAAACAGAAAATCAGGGAACATCACAGGGAAAAACACAGAGAAACAGGGAACAACACGGGGAAAAACAGAAAATCAGGGAACATCACAGGGAAAAACACAGAGAAACAGGGAACAACAGAGGGAAAACACAGAAACAGGGAACAACATGGGGAAAAACACAGAATCAGGGAACAACACAGGGAAAACACAGAGAAACATAGGGAACAACACGGGGAAAAACACAGAGAAACAGGGAACAACACGGGGAAAAACAGAAAATCAGGGAACATCACAGGGAAAAACACAGAGAAACATAGGGAACAACATGGGGAAAACACAGAGAAACAGGGAACAACACGGGGAAAAACACAGAGAAACAGGGAACAACATGGGGAAAACACTGAGAAACAGGGAACAACACGGGGAAAACAGAAACAGGGAACAAGATGGGGAAAACACAGAGAAACAGGGAACAACACAGGGAAAAACACAGAAACAGGGAACAACATGGGGAAAACACTGAGAAACAGGGAACAACACAGGGAAAAACACAGAGAAACAGGGAACAATACGGGGAAAACACAGAAACAGGGAACAACATGGGGAAAAACACAGAGAAACAGGGAACAACAGAGGGAAAACACAGAAACAGGGAACAACATGGGGAAAAACACAGAATCAGGGAACAACACAGGGAAAACACAGAGAAACATAGGGAACAACACGGGGAAAAACACAAAGAAACAGGGAACAACACGGGGAAAACACAGATACAGGGAACAACATGGGGAAAAACACAGAATCAGGGAACATCACAGGGAAAAACACAGAGAAACATAGGGAACAACATGGGGAAAAACACAGAGAAACAAGGAACAACATGGAGAATATCACAGAAAAACAGGGAACAACATGGGGATAAACACAGAGAAACATAGGGAACAATATGGGGAAAACACTGAGAAACAGGGAACAACACAGGGAAAACAGAAACAGGGAACAACACGGGGAAAAACCCAGAAACAGGGAACAACATGGGTAAAAACAGAGAGAAACAGGGAACAACACGGGGAAAAACACAGAAACAGGGAACATCACAGGGAAAAACACAGAATCAGGGAACAACACAGAGAAACAAAGGTAACAAAACAGGGAAATACACAAAGAAACAGGGAACAACACAGGGAAAACAGAGAAACATAGGGAACAACACAGGGAAAAACACAGAAACAGGGAACATCACAGGGAAAAACACAGAATCAGGGAACAACACAGAGAAACATAGGTAACAAAACAGGGAAATACACAAAGAAACAGGGAACAACACGGGGAAAACAGAGAAACAGGAAACAATGTGGGGAAAACACAGAAACAGAGAACAATATGGGGAAAAACACAGAGAAACAGGGAACAACACGGGGAAAAATACAGAGAAACAGGGAACAACATGGGGAAAACACTGAGAAACAGGGAACAACACGGGGAAAACAGAAACAGGGAACAACATGGGAAAACACAGTGAAACAGGGAACAACACGGGGAAAACAGAAACAGGGAACAACACAGGGAAAAACACAGAAACAGGGAACAACATGGGGAAAACACTGAGAAACAGGGAACAACACAGGGAAAAACACAGAGAAACAGGGAACAATACGGGGAAAACACAGAAACAGGGAACAACATGGGGAAAAACACAGAGAAACAGGGAACAACACGGGGAAAACACAGAGAAACAGAGTACAACACATGGAAAACACAGAGAAACATAGGGAACAACCTGGCTAAAACACGGAGAAACAGGGAACAATATGGGGAAAAACACAGAGAAACAGGGAACAACACAGGGAAAATCACAGAGAAACACAGGGAACAACACGGGGAAAAACACAGAGAAACAGGGAACAACACGGGGAAAACACAGAGAAACATAGGGAACAACACAGGGAAAAACACAGAGAAACAGGGAACAACACAGGGAAAACACAGAGAAACAGGGAACAACACGGGGAAAAACACAGAGAAACAGGGAACAACATGGGGAAAACACTGAGAAACAGGGAACAACACGGGGAAAACAGAAACAGGGAACAACATGGGCAAAACACAGAGAAACAGGGAACAACACGGGGAAAACAGAAACAGGGAACAACACAGGGAAAAACACAGAAACAGGGAACAACATGTGGAAAACACTGAGAAACAGGGAACAACACGGGGAAAAACACAGAGAAACAGGGAACAACATGGGGAAAACACTGAGAAACAGGGAACAACACGGGGAAAACAGAAACAGGGAACAAGATGGGGAAAACACAGAGAAACAGGGAACAACACAGGGAAAAACACAGAAACAGGGAACAACATGGGGAAAACACTGAGAAACAGGGAACAACACAGGGAAAAACACAGAGAAACAGGGAACAACATGGGGAAAAACACAGAATCAGGGAACAACACAGGGAAACCACAGAGAAACATAGGGAACATCACAGGGAAAAACATAGAGAAACATAGGGAACAACACGGGGAAAAACTCAGAGAAACATAGGGAACAACACGTGGAATACACAGAGAAACAAGGAACATCATGGGGAATATCACAGAAAAACAGGGAACAACACGGGGAAAAACACAGAGAAACAGGGAACAACACGGGGAAAACACAGAATCAGGGAACAACACAGGGAAAACACAGAGAAACATAGGGAACAACACGGGGAAAAACACAGAGAACCAGGGAACAATACGGGGAAAACACAGAAACAGGGAACAACATGGGGAAAAACACAGAGAAACAGGGAACAACAGAGGGAAAACACAGAAACAGGGAACAACATGGGGAAAAACACAGAATCAGGGAACAACACAGGGAAAACACAGAGAAACATAGGGAACAACACGGGGAAAAACACAGAGAAACAGGGAACAACACGGGGAAAAACAGAAAATCAGGGAACATCACAGGGAAAAACACAGAGAAACATAGGGAACAACATGGGGAAAACACAGAGAAACAGGGAACAACACGGGGAAAAACACAGAGAAACAGGGAACAACATGGGGAAAACAGAAACAGGGAACAAGATGGGGAAAACACAGAGAAACAGGGAACAACACAGGGAAAAACACAGAAACAGGGAACAACATGGGGAAAACACTGAGAAACAGGGAACAACACAGGGAAAAACACAGAGAAACAGGGAACAACACAGGGAAAAACACAGAGAAACAGGGAACAATACGGGGAAAACACAGAAACAGGGAACAACATGGGGAAAAACACAGAATCAGGGAACATCACAGGGAAAAACACAGAGAAACATAGGGAACAACATGGATGATACGAAAGTCGGAGGAGTTGTTGACAGTGAGGAAGGATGTGTCAGGTTACAGCAGGATATAGAGAAGCTGCAGAGCTGGGCAGAAAGGTGGCAAATGGAATTCAATGTAGCTAAATGTGAGGTGATTCACTTTGGGAAGAATAACAAAAAGATGGGGTACTGGGCTAATGGTCGGATACTTGGTAGTGTGGATGAGCAGAGGGATCTTGGTGTCCATGTACACAGATCTCTGAAAGTTGCCACCCAGGTAAATAGTGCAGTGAGGAAGGCATATGGCGTACTGGCTTTTATTGGTAGAGGAATTGAGTTCCGGAGTCCTGAGGTCATGTTGCAGTTGTATAACACTCTGGTGCGGCCGCATCTGGAATATTGTGTGCAGTTTTGGTCGCCATACTATAGGAGGGATGTGGAGGCACTGGAACGGGTGCAGAGGAGGTTTACCAGGATGTTGCCTGGTATGGAAGGAAGATCGTATGAGGAAAGACTGAGACACTTGGGGCTGTTTTCATTAGAGAAAAGATGGTTTAGGGGTGACTTGATTGAGGTGTACAAGATGATTAGGGATTAGATAGGGTTGACAGTGTGAACCTTTTCCCGCCTATGGAGTCGGGTATTACAAGGGGTCATAGCTTTAAATTAAGGGGGGGTAGATATAGGACTGAAGTTAGGGGTAGGTTCTTCACTCAGCGAGTCGTAAGTTCATGGAATGCCCTGCCAGTAGCAGTGGTGGACTCTCCCTCTTTATGGGCATTTAAGCGGGCATTGGATAGGTATATGGAGGATAGTGGGTTAGTATAGGTTAGGTGGGCTTGGATCGGCGCAACATCGAGGGCCCAAGGGCCTGTACTGCGCTGTATTCTTCTATGTTCTATGTTCTATGTTCTGTGGGGAAAAACACAGAGAAACAAGGAACAACATGGGGAATATCACAGAAAAACAGGGAACATGGGGATAAACACAGAGAAACATCGGGAACAACACGGGGAAAACACAGAAACAGGGAACAACATGGGGAAAACACTGAGAAACATAGGGAACAATATGGGGAAAACACTGAGAAACAGGGAACAACACGGGGAAAACAGAAACATGGAACAACACGGGGAAAAACCCAGAAACAGGGAACAACATGGGGAAAAACAGAGAGAAACAGGGAACAACACGGGGAAAACAGAAACAGGGAACAACACAGGGAAAAACACAGAAACAGGGAACATCACAGGGAAAAACACAAAATCAGGGAACAACACAGAGAAACATAGGGAACAACACAGGGAAAAACACAAAGAAACAGGGAACAACACAGGGAAAACACAGAGAAACATAGGGAACAACACAGGGAAAAACACAGAGAAACAGGGAACAACACGGGGAAAACACAGAGAACCAGAGTACAACACAGGGAAAACACAGAGAAACATAGGGAACAACACAGGGAAAAACACAAAGAAACAGGGAACAACACGGGGAAAACACAGAAACAGGGAACAACATGGGGAAAAACACAGAATCAGGGAACAACACAGGGAAACCACAGAATAACATAGGGAACATCACAGGGAAAAACACAGAGAAACATAGGGAACAACACGGGGAAAAACTCAGAGAAACATAGGGAACAACACGTGGAATACACAGAGAAACAAGGAACAGCATGGGGAATATCACAGAAAAACAGGGAACAACATGGGGATAAACAGAGAAACATAGGGAACAACACTGGTAAAACACAGAAACAGGGAACAACATGGGGAAAACACAGAGAAACATAGGGAACAACATGGAGAAAACACTGAGAAACAGGGAACAACGGGGAAAACAGAAACAGGGAACAACACGGGGAAAAACACAGAAACAGGGAACAATAAGGGGAAAACACAGAAACAGGGAACAACATGGGGAAAAACACAGAGAAACAGGGAACAACACGGGGAAAACACAGAAACAGGGAACAACATGGGGAAAAACACAGAATCAGGGAACAACACAGGGAAACCACAGAGAAACATAGGGAACATCACAGGGAAAAACACAGAGAATGATAGGGAACAACACGGGGAAAAACTCAGAGAAACATAGGGAACAACATGTGGAATATACAGAGAAACAAGGAACATCATGGGGAATATCACAGAAAAACAGGGAACAACATGGGGATAAACAGAGAAACATAGGGAACAACACAGGGAAAAACACAGAGAAACAGGGAACAACACGGGGAAAACACAGAGAAACAGGGAACAACACAGGGAAAACACAGAGAAACATAGGGAACAACACAGGGAAAAACACAAAGAAACAGGGAACAACACGGGGAAAACACAGAGAAACATAGGGAACAACCCAGGTCAAACACAGAGAATCAGGGAACATCACAGGGAAAAACACAGAGAAACATAGGGAACAACCTGGCTAAAACACGGAGAAACAGGGAACAATATGGGGAGAAACACAGAGAAACAGGGAACAACACAGGGAAAATCACAGAGAAACACAGGGAACAACATGGGGAAAAACACAGAGAAACAGGGAACAACACGGGGAAAACACAGAGAAACATAGGGAACAACACAGGGAAAAACACAGAGAAACAGGGAACAACACAGGGAAAACACAGAGAAACAGGGAACAACACGGGGAAAAACACAGAGAAACAGGGAACAACATGGGGAAAACACTGAGAAACAGGGAACAACACGGGGAAAACAGAAACAGGGAACAACATGGGCAAAACACAGAGAAACAGGGAACAACACGGGGAAAACAGAAACAGGGAACAACACAGGGAAAAACACAGAAACAGGGAACAACATGTGGAAAACACTGAGAAACAGGGAACAACACAGGGAAAAACACAGAGAAACAGGGAACGATACGGGGAAAACACAGAAACAGGGAACAACATGGGGAAAAACACAGAGAAACAGGGAACAACAGAGGGAAAACACAGAAACAGGGAACAATATGGGGAAAAACACAGAGAAACAGGGAACAACACGGAAAATCACAGAAAAACATAGGGAACATCACGGGGAAAACACTGAGAAACAGAGAATATCAAAGGAAAAACACAGAAACAGGGAACAACACAGGGAAATCACAGAGAAACACAGGGAACAACACGGGGAAAAACACTGAGAAACAGGGAACAACACGGGGAAAACACAGAGAAAAATAGGGAACAACATGGGGAAAAACACAGAGAAACAGGGAACAACATGGGGAAAAACACAGAATCAGGGAACATCACAGGGAAAAACACAGAGAAACATAGGGAACAACATGGGGAAAAACACAGAGAAACAAGGAACAACATGGAGAATATCACAGAAAAACAGGGAACAACATGGGGATAAACACAGAGAAACATAGGGAACAATATGGGGAAAACACTGAGAAACAGGGAACAACACAGGGAAAACAGAAACAGGGAACAACACGGGGAAAAACCCAGAAACAGGGAACAACATGGGTAAAAACAGAGAGAAACAGGGAACAACACGGGGAAAAACACAGAAACAGGGAACATCACAGGGAAAAACACAGAATCAGGGAACAACACAGAGAAACAAAGGTAACAAAACAGGGAAATACACAAAGAAACAGGGAACAACACAGGGAAAACAGAGAAACATAGGGAACAACACAGGGAAAAACACAGAAACAGGGAACATCACAGGGAAAAACACAGAATCAGGGAACAACACAGAGAAACATAGGTAACAAAACAGGGAAATACACAAAGAAACAGGGAACAACACGGGGAAAACAGAGAAACAGGAAACAATGTGGGGAAAACACAGAAACAGAGAACAATATGGGGAAAAACACAGAGAAACAGGGAACAACACGGGGAAAAATACAGAGAAACAGGGAACAACATGGGGAAAACACTGAGAAACAGGGAACAACACGGGGAAAACAGAAACAGGGAACAACATGGGAAAACACAGTGAAACAGGGAACAACACGGGGAAAACAGAAACAGGGAACAACACAGGGAAAAACACAGAAACAGGGAACAACATGGGGAAAACACTGAGAAACAGGGAACAACACAGGGAAAAACACAGAGAAACAGGGAACAATACGGGGAAAACACAGAAACAGGGAACAACATGGGGAAAAACACAGAGAAACAGGGAACAACACGGGGAAAACACAGAGAAACAGAGTACAACACATGGAAAACACAGAGAAACATAGGGAACAACCTGGCTAAAACACGGAGAAACAGGGAACAATATGGGGAAAAACACAGAGAAACAGGGAACAACACAGGGAAAATCACAGAGAAACACAGGGAACAACACGGGGAAAAACACAGAGAAACAGGGAACAACACGGGGAAAACACAGAGAAACATAGGGAACAACACAGGGAAAAACACAGAGAAACAGGGAACAACACAGGGAAAACACAGAGAAACAGGGAACAACACGGGGAAAAACACAGAGAAACAGGGAACAACATGGGGAAAACACTGAGAAACAGGGAACAACACGGGGAAAACAGAAACAGGGAACAACATGGGCAAAACACAGAGAAACAGGGAACAACACGGGGAAAACAGAAACAGGGAACAACACAGGGAAAAACACAGAAACAGGGAACAACATGTGGAAAACACTGAGAAACAGGGAACAACACGGGGAAAAACACAGAGAAACAGGGAACAACATGGGGAAAACACTGAGAAACAGGGAACAACACGGGGAAAACAGAAACAGGGAACAAGATGGGGAAAACACAGAGAAACAGGGAACAACACAGGGAAAAACACAGAAACAGGGAACAACATGGGGAAAACACTGAGAAACAGGGAACAACACAGGGAAAAACACAGAGAAACAGGGAACAACATGGGGAAAAACACAGAATCAGGGAACAACACAGGGAAACCACAGAGAAACATAGGGAACATCACAGGGAAAAACATAGAGAAACATAGGGAACAACACGGGGAAAAACTCAGAGAAACATAGGGAACAACACGTGGAATACACAGAGAAACAAGGAACATCATGGGGAATATCACAGAAAAACAGGGAACAACACGGGGAAAAACACAGAGAAACAGGGAACAACACGGGGAAAACACAGAATCAGGGAACAACACAGGGAAAACACAGAGAAACATAGGGAACAACACGGGGAAAAACACAGAGAACCAGGGAACAATACGGGGAAAACACAGAAACAGGGAACAACATGGGGAAAAACACAGAGAAACAGGGAACAACAGAGGGAAAACACAGAAACAGGGAACAACATGGGGAAAAACACAGAATCAGGGAACAACACAGGGAAACCACAGAGAAACATAGGGAACATCACAGGGAAAAACATAGAGAAACATAGGGAACAACACGGGGAAAAACTCAGAGAAACATAGGGAACAACACGTGGAATACACAGAGAAACAAGGAACATCATGGGGAATATCACAGAAAAACAGGGAACAACACGGGGAAAAACACAGAGAAACAGGGAACAACACGGGGAAAACACAGAATCAGGGAACAACACAGGGAAAACACAGAGAAACATAGGGAACAACACGGGGAAAAACACAGAGAACCAGGGAACAATACGGGGAAAACACAGAAACAGGGAACAACATGGGGAAAAACACAGAGAAACAGGGAACAACAGAGGGAAAACACAGAAACAGGGAACAACATGGGGAAAAACACAGAATCAGGGAACAACACAGGGAAAACACAGAGAAACATAGGGAACAACACGGGGAAAAACACAGAGAAACAGGGAACAACACGGGGAAAAACAGAAAATCAGGGAACATCACAGGGAAAAACACAGAGAAACATAGGGAACAACATGGGGAAAACACAGAGAAACAGGGAACAACACGGGGAAAAACACAGAGAAACAGGGAACAACATGGGGAAAACACTGAGAAACAGGGAACAACACGGGGAAAACAGAAACAGGGAACAAGATGGGGAAAACACAGAGAAACAGGGAACAACACAGGGAAAAACACAGAAACAGGGAACAACATGGGGAAAACACTGAGAAACAGGGAACAACACAGGGAAAAACACAGAGAAACAGGGAACAATACGGGGAAAACACAGAAACAGGGAACAACATGGGGAAAAACACAGAATCAGGGAACATCACAGGGAAAAACACAGAGAAACATAGGGAACAACATGGATGATACGAAAGTCGGAGGAGTTGTTGACAGTGAGGAAGGATGTGTCAGGTTACAGCAGGATATAGAGAAGCTGCAGAGCTGGGCAGAAAGGTGGCAAATGGAATTCAATGTAGCTAAGTGTGAGGTGATTCACTTTGGGAAGAATAACAAAAAGATGGGGTACTGGGCTAATGGTCGGATACTTGGTAGTGTGGATGAGCAGAGGGATCTTGGTGTCCATGTACACAGATCTCTGAAAGTTGCCACCCAGGTAAATAGTGCGGTGAGGAAGGCATATGGCGTACTGGCTTTTATTGGTAGAGGAATTGAGTTCCGGAGTCCTGAGGTCATGTTGCAGTTGTATAACACTCTGGTGCGGCCGCATCTGGAATATTGTGTGCAGTTTTGGTCGCCATACTATAGGAGGGATGTGGAGGCACTGGAACGGGTGCAGAGGAGGTTTACCAGGATGTTGCTTGGTATGGAAGGAAGATCGTATGAGGAAAGACTGAGACACTTGGGGCTGTTTTCATTAGAGAAAAGATGGTTTAGGGGTGACTTGATTGAGGTGTACAAGATGATTAGGGATTAGATAGGGTTGACAGTGTGAACCTTTTCCCGCCTATGGAGTCGGGTATTACAAGGGGTCATAGCTTTAAATTAAGGGGGGGTAGATATAGGACTGAAGTTAGGGGTAGGTTCTTCACTCAGCGAGTCGTAAGTTCATGGAATGCCCTGCCAGTAGCAGTGGTGGACTCTCCCTCTTTATGGGCATTTAAGCGGGCATTGGATAGGTATATGGAGGATAGTGGGTTAGTATAGGTTAGGTGGGCTTGGATCGGCGCAACATCGAGGGCCCAAGGGCCTGTACTGCGCTGTATTCTTCTATGTTCTATGTTCTATGTTCTGTGGGGAAAAACACAGAGAAACAAGGAACAACATGGGGAATATCACAGAAAAACAGGGAACATGGGGATAAACACAGAGAAACATCGGGAACAACACGGGGAAAACACAGAAACAGGGAACAACATGGGGAAAACACTGAGAAACATAGGGAACAATATGGGGAAAACACTGAGAAACAGGGAACAACACGGGGAAAACAGAAACATGGAACAACACGGGGAAAAACCCAGAAACAGGGAACAACATGGGGAAAAACAGAGAGAAACAGGGAACAACACGGGGAAAACAGAAACAGGGAACAGCACAGGGAAAAACACAGAAACAGGGAACATCACAGGGAAAAACACAAAATCAGGGAACAACACAGAGAAACATAGGGAACAACACAGGGAAAAACACAAAGAAACAGGGAACAACACAGGGAAAACACAGAGAAACATAGGGAACAACACAGGGAAAAACACAGAGAAACAGGGAACAACACGGGGAAAACACAGAGAACCAGAGTACAACACAGGGAAAACACAGAGAAACATAGGGAACAACACAGGGAAAAACACAAAGAAACAGGGAACAACACGGGGAAAACACAGAAACAGGGAACAACATGGGGAAAAACACAGAATCAGGGAACAACACAGGGAAACCACAGAGAAACATAGGGAACATCACAGGGAAAAACACAGAGAAACATAGGGAACAACACGGGGAAAAACTCAGAGAAACATAGGGAACAACACGTGGAATACACAGAGAAACAAGGAACAGCATGGGGAATATCACAGAAAAACAGGGAACAACATGGGGATAAACAGAGAAACATAGGGAACAACACTGGTAAAACACAGAAACAGGGAACAACATGGGGAAAACACAGAGAAACATAGGGAACAACATGGAGAAAACACTGAGAAACAGGGAACAACGGGGAAAACAGAAACAGGGAACAACACGGGGAAAAACACAGAAACAGGGAACAATAAGGGGAAAACACAGAAACAGGGAACAACATGGGGAAAAACACAGAGAAACAGGGAACAACACGGGGAAAACACAGAAACAGGGAACAACATGGGGAAAAACACAGAATCAGGGAACAACACAGGGAAACCACAGAGAAACATAGGGAACATCACAGGGAAAAACACAGAGAATGATAGGGAACAACACGGGGAAAAACTCAGAGAAACATAGGGAACAACATGTGGAATATACAGAGAAACAAGGAACATCATGGGGAATATCACAGAAAAACAGGGAACAACATGGGGATAAACAGAGAAACATAGGGAACAACACAGGGAAAAACACAGAGAAACAGGGAACAACACGGGGAAAACACAGAGAAACAGGGAACAACACAGGGAAAACACAGAGAAACATAGGGAACAACACAGGGAAAAACACAAAGAAACAGGGAACAACACGGGGAAAACACAGAGAAACATAGGGAACAACCCAGGTCAAACACAGAGAATCAGGGAACATCACAGGGAAAAACACAGAGAAACATAGGGAACAACCTGGCTAAAACACGGAGAAACAGGGAACAATATGGGGAGAAACACAGAGAAACAGGGAACAACACAGGGAAAATCACAGAGAAACACAGGGAACAACATGGGGAAAAACACAGAGAAACAGGGAACAACACGGGGAAAACACAGAGAAACATAGGGAACAACACAGGGAAAAACACAGAGAAACAGGGAACAACACAGGGAAAACACAGAGAAACAGGGAACAACACGGGGAAAAACACAGAGAAACAGGGAACAACATGGGGAAAACACTGAGAAACAGGGAACAACACGGGGAAAACAGAAACAGGGAACAACATGGGCAAAACACAGAGAAACAGGGAACAACACGGGGAAAACAGAAACAGGGAACAACACAGGGAAAAACACAGAAACAGGGAACAACATGTGGAAAACACTGAGAAACAGGGAACAACACAGGGAAAAACACAGAGAAACAGGGAACGATACGGGGAAAACACAGAAACAGGGAACAACATGGGGAAAAACACAGAGAAACAGGGAACAACAGAGGGAAAACACAGAAACAGGGAACAATATGGGGAAAAACACAGAGAAACAGGGAACAACACGGAAAATCACAGAAAAACATAGGGAACATCACGGGGAAAACACTGAGAAACAGAGAACATCAAAGGAAAAACACAGAAACAGGGAACAACACAGGGAAATCACAGAGAAACACAGGGAACAACACGGGGAAAAACACTGAGAAACAGGGAACAACACGGGGAAAACACAGAGAAAAATAGGGAACAACACGGGGAAAAACACAGAGAAACAGGGAACAACATGGGGAAAAACACAGAATCAGGGAACAACACAGGGAAACCACAGAGAAACATAGGGAACATCACAGGGAAAAACATAGAGAAACATAGGGAACAACACGGGGAAAAACTCAGAGAAACATAGGGAACAACACGTGGAATACACAGAGAAACAAGGAACATCATGGGGAATATCACAAAAACAGGGAACAACATGGGGATAAACAGAGAAACATAGGGAACAACACTGGTAAAACACAGAAACAGGGAACAACACGGGGAAAAACACAGAGAAACAGGGAACAACACGGGGAAAACACAGAATCAGGGAACAACACAGGGAAAACACAGAGAAACATAGGGAACAACACGGGGAAAAACACAGAGAACCAGGGAACAATACGGGGAAAACACAGAAACAGGGAACAACATGGGGAAAAACACAGAATCAGGGAACAACACAGGGAAAACACAGAGAAACATAGGGAACAACACGGGGAAAAACACAGAGAAACAGGGAACAACACGGGGAAAAACAGAAAATCAGGGAACATCACAGGGAAAAACACAGAGAAACATAGGGAACAACATGGGGAAAACACAGAGAAACAGGGAACAACACGGGGAAAAACACAGAGAAACAGGGAACAACATGGGGAAAACACTGAGAAACAGGGAACAACACGGGGAAAACAGAAACAGGGAACAAGATGGGGAAAACACAGAGAAACAGGGAACAACACAGGGAAAAACACAGAAACAGGGAACAACATGGGGAAAACACTGAGAAACAGGGAACAACACAGGGAAAAACACAGAGAAACAGGGAACAATATGGGGAAAACACAGAAACAGGGAATAACATGGGGAAAAACACAGAGAAACAGGGAACAACAGAGGGAAAACACAGAAACAGGGAACAACATGGGGAAAAACACAGAGAAACAGGGAACAACACAGGGAAAACACAGAGAAACATAGGGAACAACACGGGGAAAAACACAAAGAAACAGGGAACAACACGGGGAAAACACAGATACAGGGAACAACATGGGGAAAAACACAGAATCAGGGAACATCACAGGGAAAAACACAGAGAAACATAGGGAACAACATGGGGAAAAACACAGAGAAACAAGGAACAACATGGAGAATATCACAGAAAAACAGGGAACAACATGGGGATAAACACAGAGAAACATAGGGAACAATATGGGGAAAACACTGAGAAACAGGGAACAACACAGGGAAAACAGAAACAGGGAACAACACGGGGAAAAACCCAGAAACAGGGAACAACATGGGTAAAAACAGAGAGAAACAGGGAACAACACGGGGAAAAACACAGAAACAGGGAACATCACAGGGAAAAACACAGAATCAGGGAACAACACAGAGAAACAAAGGTAACAAAACAGGGAAATACACAAAGAAACAGGGAACAACACAGGGAAAACAGAGAAACATAGGGAACAACACAGGGAAAAACACAGAAACAGGGAACATCACAGGGAAAAACACAGAATCAGGGAACAACACAGAGAAACATAGGTAACAAAACAGGGAAATACACAAAGAAACAGGGAACAACACGGGGAAAACAGAGAAACAGGAAACAATGTGGGGAAAACACAGAAACAGAACAATATGGGGAAAAACACAGAGAAACAGGGAACAACACGGGGAAAAATACAGAGAAACAGGGAACAACATGGGGAAAACACTGAGAAACAGGGAACAACACGGGGAAAACAGAAACAGGGAACAACATGGGAAAACACAGTGAAACAGGGAACAACACGGGGAAAACAGAAACAGGGAACAACACAGGGAAAAACACAGAAACAGGGAACAACATGGGGAAAACACTGAGAAACAGGGAACAACACAGGGAAAAACACAGAGAAACAGGGAACAATACGGGGAAAACACAGAAACAGGGAACAACATGGGGAAAAACACAGAGAAACAGGGAACAACACGGGGAAAACACAGAGAAACAGAGTACAACACATGGAAAACACAGAGAAACATAGGGAACAACCTGGCTAAAACACGGAGAAACAGGGAACAATATGGGGAAAAACACAGAGAAACAGGGAACAACACAGGGAAAATCACAGAGAAACACAGGGAACAACACGGGGAAAAACACAGAGAAACAGGGAACAACACGGGGAAAACACAGAGAAACATAGGGAACAACACAGGGAAAAACACAGAGAAACAGGGAACAACACAGGGAAAACACAGAGAAACAGGGAACAACACGGGGAAAAACACAGAGAAACAGGGAACAACATGGGGAAAACACTGAGAAACAGGGAACAACACGGGGAAAACAGAAACAGGGAACAACATGGGCAAAACACAGAGAAACAGGGAACAACACGGGGAAAACAGAAACAGGGAACAACACAGGGAAAAACACAGAAACAGGGAACAACATGTGGAAAACACTGAGAAACAGGGAACAACACAGGGAAAAACACAGAGAAACAGGGAACAACATGGGGAAAACACTGAGAAACAGGGAACAACACGGGGAAAACAGAAACAGGGAACAAGATGGGGAAAACACAGAGAAACAGGGAACAACACAGGGAAAAACACAGAAACAGGGAACAACATGGGGAAAACACTGAGAAACAGGGAACAACACAGGGAAAAACACAGAGAAACAGGGAACAACATGGGGAAAAACACAGAATCAGGGAACAACACAGGGAAACCACAGAGAAACATAGGGAACATCACAGGGAAAAACATAGAGAAACATAGGGAACAACACGGGGAAAAACTCAGAGAAACATAGGGAACAACACGTGGAATACACAGAGAAACAAGGAACATCATGGGGAATATCACAGAGAAACAGGGAACAACACGGGGAAAACACAGAATCAGGGAACAACACAGGGAAAACACAGAGAAACATAGGGAACAACACGGGGAAAAACACAGAGAACCAGGGAACAATACGGGGAAAACACAGAAACAGGGAACAACATGGGGAAAAACACAGAGAAACAGGGAACAACAGAGGGAAAACACAGAAACAGGGAACAACATGGGGAAAAACACAGAATCAGGGAACAACACAGGGAAAACACAGAGAAACATAGGGAACAACACGGGGAAAAACACAGAGAAACAGGGAACAACACGGGGAAAAACAGAAAATCAGGGAACATCACAGGGAAAAACACAGAGAAACATAGGGAACAACATGGGGAAAACACAGAGAAACAGGGAATAACACGGGGAAAAACACAGAGAAACAGGGAACAACATGGGGAAAACACTGAGAAACAGGGAACAACACGGGGAAAACAGAAACAGGGAACAAG
The DNA here is from genome assembly GCF_037043375.1 of Chiloscyllium plagiosum. Taxonomy (NCBI): domain Eukaryota; kingdom Metazoa; phylum Chordata; class Chondrichthyes; order Orectolobiformes; family Hemiscylliidae; genus Chiloscyllium; species Chiloscyllium plagiosum. Next base: position 53,237,573 of record NW_028270186.1, on the reverse strand, counting down.
ATGGGGAAAACACAGAGAAACAGGGAACAACACAGGGAAAAACACAGAAACAGGGAACAACATGGGGAAAACACTGAGAAACAGGGAACAACACAGGGAAAAACACAGAGAAACAGGGAACAATACGGGGAAAACACAGAAACAGGGAACAACATGGGGAAAAACACAGAGAAACAGGGAACAACAGAGGGAAAACACAGAAACAGGGAACAACATGGGGAAAAACACAGAATCAGGGAACAACACAGGGAAACCACAGAGAAACATAGGGAACATCACAGGGAAAAACACAGAGAAACAGGGAACAACACGGGGAAAACACAGATACAGGGAACAACATGGGGAAAAACACAGAATCAGGGAACATCACAGGGAAAAACACAGAGAAACATAGGGAACAACATGGGGAAAAACACAGAGAAACAAGGAACAACATGGAGAATATCACAGAAAAACAGGGAACAACATGGGGATAAACACAGAGAAACATAGGGAACAATATGGGGAAAACACTGAGAAACAGGGAACAACACAGGGAAAACAGAAACAGGGAACAACATGGGTAAAAACAGAGAGAAACAGGGAACAACACGGGGAAAAACACAGAAACAGGGAACATCACAGGGAAAAACACAGAATCAGGGAACAACACAGAGAAACATAGGTAACAAAACAGGGAAATACACAAAGAAACAGGGAACAACACAGGGAAAACAGAGAAACATAGGGAACAACACAGGGAAAAACACAGAAACAGGGAACAACACGGGGAAAACAGAGAAACAGGAAACAATGTGGGGAAAACACAGAAACAGAGAACAATATGGGGAAAAACACAGAGAAACAGGGAACAACACGGGGAAAAATACAGAGAAACAGGGAACAACATGGGGAAAACACTGAGAAACAAGGAACAACACGGGGAAAACAGAAACAGGGAACAACATGGGAAAACACAGTGAAACAGGGAACAGCACGGGGAAAACAGAAACAGGGAACAACACAGGGAAAAACACAGAAACAGGGAACAACATGGGGAAAACACTGAGAAACAGGGAACAACACAGGGAAAAACACAGAGAAACAGGGAACAATACGGGGAAAACACAGAAACAGGGAACAACATGGGGAAAAACACAGAGAAACAGGGAACAACACGGGGAAAACACAGAGAAACATAGGGAACAACCTGGCTAAAACACGGAGAAACAGGGAACAATATGGTGAAAAACACAGAGAAACAGGGAACAACACAGGGAAAATCACAGAGAAACACAGGGAACAACACGGGGAAAAACACAGAGAAACAGGGAACAACACGGGGAAAACACAGAGAAACATAGGGAACAACACAGGGAAAAACACAGAGAAACAGGGAACAACACAGGGAAAACACAGAGAAACAGGGAACAACACGGGGAAAAACACAGAGAAACAGGGAACAACATGGGGAAAACACTGAGAAACAGGGAACAACACGGGGAAAACAGAAACAGGGAACAACATGGGCAAAACACAGAGAAACAGGGAACAACACGGGGAAAACAGAAACAGGGAACAACACAGGGAAAAACACAGAAACAGGGAACAACATGTGGAAAACACTGAGAAACAGGGAACAACACAGGGAAAAACACAGAGAAACAGGGAACGATACGGGGAAAACACAGAAACAGGGAACAACATGGGGAAAAACACAGAGAAACAGGGAACAACAGAGGGAAAACACAGAAACAGGGAACAATATGGGGAAAAACACAGAGAAACAGGGAAAAACACGGAAAATCACAGAAAAACATAGGGAACATCACGGGGAAAACACTGAGAAACAGAGAACATCAAAGGAAAAACACAGAAACAGGGAACAACACAGGGAAATCACAGAGAAACACAGGGAACAACACGGGGAAAAACACTGAGAAACAGGGAACAACACGGGGAAAACACAGAGAAAAATAGGGAACAACACGGGGAAAAACACAGAGAAACAGGGAACAACATGGGGAAAAACACAGAATCAGGGAACAACACAGGGAAACCACAGAGAAACATAGGGAACATCACAGGGAAAAACATAGAGAAACATAGGGAACAACACGGGGAAAAACTCAGAGAAACATAGGGAACAACACGTGGAATACACAGAGAAACAAGGAACATCATGGGGAATATCACAGAAAAACAGGGAACAACACGGGGAAAAACACAGAGAAACAGGGAACAACACGGGGAAAACACAGAATCAGGGAACAACACAGGGAAAACACAGAGAAACATAGGGAACAACACGGGGAAAAACACAGAGAACCAGGGAACAATACGGGGAAAACACAGAAACAGGGAACAACATGGGGAAAAACACAGAGAAACAGGGAACAACAGAGGGAAAACACAGAAACAGGGAACAACATGGGGAAAAACACAGAATCAGGGAACAACATGGGGATAAACACAGAGAAACATAGGGAACAATATGGGGAAAACACTGAGAAACAGGGAACAACACGGGGAAAAACAGAAAATCAGGGAACATCACAGGGAAAAACACAGAGAAACATAGGGAACAACATGGGGAAAACACAGAGAAACAGGGAACAACACGGGGAAAAACACAGAGAAACAGGGAACAACATGGGGAAAACACTGAGAAACAGGGAACAACACGGGGAAAACAGAAACAGGGAACAACATGGGCAAAACACAGAGAAACAGGGAACAACACGGGGAAAACAGAAACAGGGAACAACACAGGGAAAAACACAGAAACAGGGAACAACATGTGGAAAACACTGAGAAACAGGGAACAACACAGGGAAAAACACAGAGAAACAGGGAACAATACGGGGAAAACACAGAAACAGGGAACAACATGGGGAAAAACACAGAGAAACAGGGAACAACAGAGGGAAAACACAGAAACAGGGAACAATATGGGGAAAAACACAGAGAAACAGGGAACAACACGGAAAATCACAGAAAAACATAGGGAACATCACGGGGAAAACACTGAGAAACAGAGAACATCAAAGGAAAAACACAGAAACAGGGAACAACACAGGGAAATCACAGAGAAACACAGGGAACAACACGGGGAAAAACACTGAGAAACAGGGAACAACACGGGGAAAACACAGAGAAAAATAGGGAACAACACGGGGAAAAACACAGAGAAACAGGGAACAACATGGGGAAAAATACAGAATCAGGGAACAACACAGGGAAACCACAGAGAAACATAGGGAACATCACAGGGAAAAACATAGAGAAACATAGGGAACAACACGGGGAAAAACTCAGAGAAACATAGGGAACAACACGTGGAATACACAGAGAAACAAGGAACATCATGGGGAATATCACAGAAAAACAGGGAACAACACGGGGAAAAACACAGAGAAACAGGGAACAACACGGGGAAAACACAGAATCAGGGAACAACACAGGGAAAACACAGAGAAACATAGGGAACAACACGGGGAAAAACACAGAGAACCAGGGAACAATACGGGGAAAACACAGAAACAGGGAACAACATGGGGAAAAACACAGAGAAACAGGGAACAACAGAGGGAAAACACAGAAACAGGGAACAACATGGGGAAAAACACAGAATCAGGGAACAACACAGGGAAAACACAGAGAAACATAGGGAACAACACGGGGGAAAACACAGAGAAACAGGGAACAACACGGGGAAAAACAGAAAATCAGGGAACATCACAGGGAAAAACACAGAGAAACATAGGGAACAACATGGGGAAAACACAGAGAAACAGGGAACAACACGGGGAAAAACACAGAGAAACAGGGAACAACATGGGGAAAACACTGAGAAACAGGGAACAACACGGGGAAAACAGAAACAGGGAACAAGACGGGGAAAACACAGAGAAACAGGGAACAACACAGGGAAAAACACAGAAACAGGGAACAACATGGGGAAAACACTGAGAAACAGGGAACAACACAGGGAAAAACACAGAGAAACAGGGAACAATACGGGGAAAACACAGAAACAGGGAACAACAGAGGGAAAACACAGAAACAGGGAACAACATGGGTAAAAACAGAGAGAAACAGGGAACAACACGGGGAAAAACACAGAAACAGGGAACATCACAGGGAAAAACACAGAATCAGGGAACAACACAGAGAAACATAGGTAACAAAACAGGGAAATACACAAAGAAACAGGGAACAACACAGGGAAAACAGAGAAACATAGGGAACAACACAGGGAAAAACACAGAAACAGGGAACAACATGGGGAAAACAGAGAAACAGGAAACAATGTGGGGAAAACACAGAAACAGAGAACAATATGGGGAAAAACACAGAGAAACAGGGAACAACACGGGGAAAAATACAGAGAAACAGGGAACAACATGGGGAAAACACTGAGAAACAGGGAACAACACGGGGAAAACAGAAACAGGGAACAACATGGGAAAACACAGTGAAACAGGGAACAACACGGGGAAAACAGAAACAGGGAACAACACAGGGAAAAACACAGAAACAGGGAACAACATGGGGAAAACACTGAGAAACAGGGAACAACACAGGGAAAAACACAGAGAAACAGGGAACAATACGGGGAAAACACAGAAACAGGGAACAACATGGGGAAAAACACAGAGAAACAGGGAACAACACGGGGAAAACACAGAGAAACAGAGTACAACACAGGGAAAACACAGAGAAACATAGGGAACAACCTGGCTAAAACACGGAGAAACAGGGAACAATATGGGGAAAAACACAGAGAAACAGGGAACAACACAGGGAAAATCACAGAGAAACACAGGGAACAACACGGGGAAAAACACAGAGAAACAGGGAACAACACGGGGAAAACACAGAGAAACATAGGGAACAACACAGGGAAAAACACAGAGAAACAGGGAACAACACAGGGAAAACACAGAGAAACAGGGAACAACACGGGGAAAAACACAGAGAAACAGGGAACAACATGGGGAAAACACTGAGAAACAGGGAACAACACGGGGAAAACAGAAACAGGGAACAACATGGGCAAAACACAGAGAAACAGGGAACAACACGGGGAAAACAGAAACAGGGAACAACACAGGGAAAAACACAGAAACAGGGAACAACATGTGGAAAACACTGAGAAACAGGGAACAACACAGGGAAAAACACAGAGAAACAGGGAACGATACGGGGAAAACACAGAAACAGGGAACAACATGGGGAAAAACACAGAGAAACAGGGAACAACAGAGGGAAAACACAGAAACAGGGAACAATATGGGGAAAAACACAGAGAAACAGGGAACAACACGGAAAATCACAGAAAAACATAGGGAACATCACGGGGAAAACACTGAGAAACAGAGAACATCAAAGGAAAAACACAGAAACAGGGAACAACACAGGGAAATCACAGAGAAACACAGGGAACAACACGGGGAAAAACACTGAGAAACAGGGAACAACACGGGGAAAACACAGAGAAAAATAGGGAACAACACGGGGAAAAACACAGAGAAACAGGGAACAACATGGGGAAAAACACAGAATCAGGGAACAACACAGGGAAACCACAGAGAAACATAGGGAACATCACAGGGAAAAACATAGAGAAACATAGGGAACAACACGGGGAAAAACTCAGAGAAACATAGGGAACAACACGTGGAATACACAGAGAAACAAGGAACATCATGGGGAATATCACAGAAAAACAGGGAACAACACGGGGAAAAACACAGAGAAACAGGGAACAACACGGGGAAAACACAGAATCAGGGAACAACACAGGGAAAACACAGAGAAACATAGGGAACAACACGGGGAAAAACACAGAGAACCAGGGAACAATACGGGGAAAACACAGAAACAGGGAACAACATGGGGAAAAACACAGAGAAACAGGGAACAACAGAGGGAAAACACAGAAACAGGGAACAACATGGGGAAAAACACAGAATCAGGGAACAACACAGGGAAAACACAGAGAAACATAGGGAACAACACGGGGGAAAACACAGAGAAACAGGGAACAACACGGGGAAAAACAGAAAATCAGGGAACATCACAGGGAAAAACACAGAGAAACATAGGGAACAACATGGGGAAAACACAGAGAAACAGGGAACAACACGGGGAAAAACACAGAGAAACAGGGAACAACATGGGGAAAACACTGAGAAACAGGGAACAACACGGGGAAAACAGAAACAGGGAACAAGACGGGGAAAACACAGAGAAACAGGGAACAACACAGGGAAAAACACAGAAACAGGGAACAACATGGGGAAAACACTGAGAAACAGGGAACAACACAGGGAAAAACACAGAGAAACAGGGAACAATACGGGGAAAACACAGAAACAGGGAACAACAGAGGGAAAACACAGAAACAGGGAACAACATGGGTAAAAACAGAGAGAAACAGGGAACAACACGGGGAAAAACACAGAAACAGGGAACATCACAGGGAAAAACACAGAATCAGGGAACAACACAGAGAAACATAGGTAACAAAACAGGGAAATACACAAAGAAACAGGGAACAACACAGGGAAAACAGAGAAACATAGGGAACAACACAGGGAAAAACACAGAAACAGGGAACAACATGGGGAAAACAGAGAAACAGGAAACAATGTGGGGAAAACACAGAAACAGAGAACAATATGGGGAAAAACACAGAGAAACAGGGAACAACACGGGGAAAAATACAGAGAAACAGGGAACAACATGGGGAAAACACTGAGAAACAGGGAACAACACGGGGAAAACAGAAACAGGGAACAACATGGGAAAACACAGTGAAACAGGGAACAACACGGGGAAAACAGAAACAGGGAACAACACAGGGAAAAACACAGAAACAGGGAACAACATGGGGAAAACACTGAGAAACAGGGAACAACACAGGGAAAAACACAGAGAAACAGGGAACAATACGGGGAAAACACAGAAACAGGGAACAACATGGGGAAAAACACAGAGAAACAGGGAACAACACGGGGAAAACACAGAGAAACAGAGTACAACACAGGGAAAACACAGAGAAACATAGGGAACAACCTGGCTAAAACACGGAGAAACAGGGAACAATATGGGGAAAAACACAGAGAAACAGGGAACAACACAGGGAAAATCACAGAGAAACACAGGGAACAACACGGGGAAAAACACAGAGAAACAGGGAACAACACGGGGAAAACACAGAGAAACATAGGGAACAACACAGGGAAAAACACAGAGAAACAGGGAACAACACAGGGAAAACACAGAGAAACAGGGAACAACACGGGGAAAAACACAGAGAAACAGGGAACAACATGGGGAAAACACTGAGAAACAGGGAACAACACGGGGAAAACAGAAACAGGGAACAACATGGGCAAAACACAGAGAAACAGGGAACAACACGGGGAAAACAGAAACAGGGAACAACACAGGGAAAAACACAGAAACAGGGAACAACATGTGGAAAACACTGAGAAACAGGGAACAACACAGGGAAAAACACAGAGAAACAGGGAACGATACGGGGAAAACACAGAAACAGGGAACAACATGGGGAAAAACACAGAGAAACAGGGAACAACAGAGGGAAAACACAGAAACAGGGAACAATATGGGGAAAAACACAGAGAAACAGGGAACAACACGGAAAATCACAGAAAAACATAGGGAACATCACGGGGAAAACACTGAGAAACAGAGAACATCAAAGGAAAAACACAGAAACAGGGAACAACACAGGGAAATCACAGAGAAACACAGGGAACAACACGGGGAAAAACACTGAGAAACAGGGAACAACACGGGGAAAACACAGAGAAAAATAGGGAACAACACGGGGAAAAACACAGAGAAACAGGGAACAACATGGGGAAAAACACAGAATCAGGGAACAACACAGGGAAACCACAGAGAAACATAGGGAACATCACAGGGAAAAACATAGAGAAACATAGGGAACAACACGGGGAAAAACTCAGAGAAACATAGGGAACAACACGTGGAATACACAGAGAAACAAGGAACATCATGGGGAATATCACAGAAAAACAGGGAACAACACGGGGAAAAACACAGAGAAACAGGGAACAACACGGGGAAAACACAGAATCAGGGAACAACACAGGGAAAACACAGAGAAACATAGGGAACAACACGGGGAAAAACACAGAGAACCAGGGAACAATACGGGGAAAACACAGAAACAGGGAACAACATGGGGAAAAACACAGAGAAACAGGGAACAACAGAGGGAAAACACAGAAACAGGGAACAACATGGGGAAAAACACAGAATCAGGGAACAACACAGGGAAAACACAGAGAAACATAGGGAACAACACGGGGGAAAACACAGAGAAACAGGGAACAACACGGGGAAAAACAGAAAATCAGGGAACATCACAGGGAAAAACACAGAGAAACATAGGGAACAACATGGGGAAAACACAGAGAAACAGGGAACAACACGGGGAAAAACACAGAGAAACAGGGAACAACATGGGGAAAACACTGAGAAACAGGGAACAACACGGGGAAAACAGAAACAGGGAACAAGATGGGGAAAACACAGAGAAACAGGGAACAACACAGGGAAAAACACAGAAACAGGGAACAACATGGGGAAAACACTGAGAAACAGGGAACAACACAGGGAAAAACACAGAGAAACAGGGAACAATACGGGGAAAACACAGAAACAGGGAACAACATGGGGAAAAACACAGAGAAACAGGGAACAACAGAGGGAAAACACAGAAACAGGGAACAACATGGGGAAAAACACAGAATCAGGGAACAACACAGGGAAAACACAGAGAAACATAGGGAACAACATGGGGAAAAACACAGAATCAGGGAACATCACAGGGAAAAACACAGAGAAACATAGGGAACAACATGGGGAAAAACACAGAGAAACAAGGAACAACATGGAGAATATCACAGAAAAACAGGGAACAACATGGGGATAAACACAGAGAAACATAGGGAACAATATGGGGAAAACACTGAGAAACAGGGAACAACACGGGGAAAAACAGAAAATCAGGGAACATCACAGGGAAAAACACAGAGAAACATAGGGAACAACATGGGGAAAACACAGAGAAACAGGGAACAACACGGGGAAAAACACAGAGAAACAGGGAACAACATGGGGAAAACACTGAGAAACAGGGAACAACACGGGGAAAACAGAAACAGGGAACAACATGGGCAAAACACAGAGAAACAGGGAACAACACGGGGAAAACAGAAACAGGGAACAACACAGGGAAAAACACAGAAACAGGGAACAACATGTGGAAAACACTGAGAAACAGGGAACAACACAGGGAAAAACACAGAGAAACAGGGAACAATACGGGGAAAACACAGAAACAGGGAACAACATGGGGAAAAACACAGAGAAACAGGGAACAACGGAGGGAAAACACAGAAACAGGGAACAATATGGGGAAAAACACAGAGAAACAGGGAACAACACGGAAAATCACAGAAAAACATAGGGAACATCACGGGGAAAACACTGAGAAACAGAGAACATCAAAGGAAAAACACAGAAACAGGGAACAACACAGGGAAATCACAGAGAAACACAGGGAACAACACGGGGAAAAACACAGAGAAAAATAGGGAACAACACGGGGAAAAACACAGAGAAACAGGGAACAACATGGGGAAAAACACAGAATCAGGGAACAACACAGGGAAACCACAGAGAAACAGAGGGAACATCACAGGGAAAAACATAGAGAAACATAGGGAACAACACGGGGAAAAACTCAGAGAAACATAGGGAACAACACGTGGAATACACAGAGAAACAAGGAACATCATGGGGAATATCACAGAAAAACAGGGAACAACACGGGGAAAAACACAGAGAAACAGGGAACAACACGGGGAAAACACAGAATCAGGGAACAACACAGGGAAAACACAGAGAAACATAGGGAACAACACGGGGAAAAACACAGAGAACCAGGGAACAATACAGGGAAAACACAGAAACAGGGAACAACATGGGGAAAAACACAGAGAAACAGGGAACAACAGAGGGAAAACACAGAAACAGGGAACAACATGGGGAAAAACACAGAATCAGGGAACAACACAGGGAAAACACAGAGAAACATAGGGAACAACACGGGGAAAAACACAGAGAAGCAGGGAACAACAGAGGGAAAACACAGAAACAGGGAACAACATGGGGAAAAACACAGAATCAGGGAACAACACAGGGAAAACACAGAGAAACATAGGGAACAACACGGGGAAAAACACAGAGAAACAGGGAACAACACGGGGAAAAACAGAAAATCAGGGAACATCACAGGGAAAAACACAGAGAAACATAGGGAACAACATGGGGAAAACACAGAGAAACAGGGAACAACACGGGGAAAAACACAGAGAAACAGGGAACAACATGGGGAAAACACTGAGAAACAGGGAACAACACGGGGAAAACAGAAACAGGGAACAAGATGGGGAAAACACAGAGAAACAGGGAACAACACAGGGAAAAACACAGAAATAGGGAACAACATGGGGAAAACACTGAGAAACAGGGAACAACACAGGGAAAAACACAGAGAAACAGGGAACAATACGGGGAAAACACAGAAACAGGGAACAACATGGGGAAAAACACAGAGAAACAGGGAACAACAGAGGGAAAACACAGAAACAGGGAACAACATGGGGAAAAACACAGAATCAGGGAACAACACAGGGAAAACACAGAGAAACATAGGGAACAACACGGGGAAAAACACAAAGAAACAGGGAACAACACAGGGAGAAAACAGATACAGGGAACAACATGGGGAAAAACACAGAATCAGGGAACATCACAGGGAAAAACACAGAGAAACATAGGGAACAACATGGGGAAAAACACAGAGAAACAAGGAACAACATGGAGAATATCACAGAAAAACAGGGAACAACATGGGGATAAACACAGAGAAACATAGGGAACAATATGGGGAAAACACTGAGAAACAGGGAACAACACAGGGAAAACAGAAACAGGGAACAACACGGGGAAAAACCCAGAAACAGGGAACAACATGGGTAAAAACAGAGAGAAACAGGGAACAACACGGGGAAAAACACAGAAACAGGGAACATCACAGGGAAAAACACAGAATCAGGGAACAACACAGAGAAACATAGGTAACAAAACAGGGAAATACACAAAGAAACAGGGAACAACACAGGGAAAACAGAGAAACATAGGGAACAACACAGGGAAAAACACAGAACCAGGGAACAACATGGGGAAAACAGAGAAACAGGAAACAATGTGGGGAAAACACAGAAACAGAGAACAATATGGGGAAAAACACAGAGAAACAGGGAACAACACGGGGAAAAATACAGAGAAACAGGGAACAACATGGGGAAAACACTGAGAAACAGGGAACAACACGGGGAAAACAGAAACAGGGAACAACATGGGAAAACACAGTGAAACAGGGAACAACACGGGGAAAACAGAAACAGGGAACAACACAGGAAAAAACACAGAAACAGGGAACAACATGGGGAAAACACTGAGAAACAGGGAACAACACAGGGAAAAACACAGAGAAACAGGGAACAATACGGGGAAAACACAGAAACAGGGAACAACATGGGGAAAAACACAGAGAAACAGGGAACAACACGGGGAAAACACAGAGAAACAGAGTACAACACAGGGAAAACACAGAGAAACATAGGGAACAACCTGGCTAAAACACGGAGAAACAGGGAACAATATGGGGAAAAACACAGAGAAACAGGGAACAACACAGGGAAAATCACAGCAAAACATAGGGAACATCACGGGGAAAACACTGAGAAACAGAGAACATCAAAGGAAAAACACAGAAACAGGGAACAACAAAGGGAAAACACAGAGAAACATAGGGAACAACATGGGGAAAAACACAGAGAAACAGGGAACAACACAGGGAAAAACACAGAGAAACAGGGAACAACATGGGGAAAACAGAGAAACAGGAAACAATGTGGGGAAAACACAGAAACAGAGAACAATATGGGGAAAAACACAGAGAAACAGGGAACAACACGGGGAAAAATACAGAGAAACAGGGAACAACATGGGGAAAACACTGAGAAACAGGGAACAACACGGGGAAAACAGAAACAGGGAACAACATGGGAAAACACAGTGAAACAGGGAACAACACGGGGAAAACAGAAACAGGGAACAACACAGGGAAAAACACAGAAACAGGGAACAACATGGGGAAAACACTGAGAAACAGGGAACAACACAGGGAAAAACACAGAGAAACAGGGAACAATACGGGGAAAACACAGAAACAGGGAACAACATGGGGAAAAACACAGAGAAACAGGAAACAACAGAGGGAAAACACAGAATCAGGGAACATCACAGGGAAAAACACAGAGAAACATAGGGAACAACATGGGGAAAAACACAGAGAAACAAGGAACAACATGGGGAATATCACAGAAAAACAGGGAACAACATGGGGATAAACACAGAGAAACATAGGGAACAACACAGGGAAAACACAGAAACAGGGAACAACATGGGGAAAACACTGAGAAACAGGGAACAACACGGGGAAAACAGAAACAGGGAACAACATGGGGAAAACACAGAGAAACAGGGAACAACACGGGGAAAACCGAAACAGGGAACAACACAGGGAAAAACACAGAAACAGGGAACAACATGGGGAAAACACTGAGAAACAGGGAACAACACAGGGAAAAACACAGAGAAACAGGGAACAATACGGGGAAAATCACAGAAAAACAAGGAACAACATGGGGGTAAACATAAAGAAACATAGGGAACAACATGGGGAAAAGATAGAGAAAAATAGGGAACTACATATGTAAAACACAGAGAAACACGGAACAACACGGGGAAAAACACAGAGAAACAGGGAACAACACGGGGAAAACACAGAGAAACATAGGGAACAACACGGGGAAAAACACAGAGAAACAGGGAACAACACAGGGAAAACACAAAGAAACAGGGAACAACACAGGGAAAACACAGAGAAACATAGGGAACAATACGGGTAAATCACAGAGAATCAGGGAACATCACAGGGAAAAACACAGAGAAACATAGGGAACAACCTGGCTAAAACACAGAGAAACAGGGAACAATATGGGGAAAAACACAGAGAAACAGGGAACAACACAGGGAAAAACACAGAAAAACATAGGGAACAACACGGGGAAAACACTGAGAAACAGAGAACATCAAAGGAAAAACACAGAGAAACAGGGAACAACACAGGGAAAATCCCTGAAAAACATAGGGAACAACACAGGGAAAATCACAGAAAAACATGGGGAACATCACGGGGAAAACACTGAGAAACAGAGAACATCAAAGGAAAAACACAGAAACAGGGAACAACACAGGGAAAACACAGAGAAACATAGGGAACAACACAGGGAAAATCACAGAAAAACAAGGAACAACATGGGGATAAACATAAAGAAACATAGGGAACAACACGGGGAAAAACACAGAGAAACAGGGAACAACACAGGGAAAAACACAGAAACAGGGAACAACACAAGGAAACCACAGAGAAACAGGGAACAACACGGGGAATACACAGAGAAACAGGGAATAACATGGGGAAAACACAGAAACTGGGAACAACACGGAGATAAATACAGAAACAGGGTACAACACGGAGAAAATCACAGAGAAACATAGGGAACAACACGGATAAAACACAGAGAAACAGGGAACTACACAGGGAAAAACACAGAGAAACAGGGAACAACACAGGGAAAAACACAGAGAAACAGGGAACAACACGGGGAAAAACACAGAGAAATAGGGAACAACACAGGGAAAAATACAGAAACAGGGAACAACATGGGGAAAAACACAGAAACGGAACAACACAGGGAAAACACAGAGAAACATAGGGAACAACATGGGGAAAACACAGAGAAACAGGGAACAACACGGAGAAAAACACAGAGAAACAGGGAACAACATGGGGAAAACACTGAGAAACAGGGAACAACACGGGGAAAACAGAAACGGTACAACATGGGGAAAACACAGAGAAACAGGGAACAACACGGGGAAAACAGAAACAGGGAACAACACAGGGAAAAACACTGAAACAGGGAACAACATGGGGAAAACACTGAGAAACAGGGAACAACACGGGAAAAACACTGAGAAACAGGGAACAACACAGGGAAAAACACAGAGAAACAGGGAACAATACAGGGAAAACACAGAAACAGGGAACAACATGGGGAAAAACACAGAGAAACAGGGAACAACAGAGGGAAAACACAGAAACAGGGAACAACATGGGGAAAAACACAGAATCAGGGAACAACACAGGGAAAACACAGAGAAACATAGGGAACAACACGGGGAAAAACACAGAGAAACAGGGAACAACACGGGGAAAACACAGAGAAACAAGGAACAACATGGGGAATATCACAGAAAAACAGGGAACAACATGGGGATAAACACAGAGAAACATAGGGAACAATATGGGGAAAACACTGAGAAACAGGGAACAACACAGGGAAAACAGAAACAGGGAACAACACGGGGAAAAACCCAGAAACAGGGAACAACATGGGTAAAAACAGAGAGAAACAGGAAACAACACGGGGAAAACAAAAACAGGGAACAACACGGGGAAAAACACAGAAACAGGGAACATCACAGGGAAAAACACAGAATCAGGGAACAACACAGAGAAACATAGGGAACAACACAGGGAAATACACAAAGAAACATGGAACAACACAGGAAAAAACACAGAGAAACATAGGGAACAACATGGGGAAAAACACAGAGAAACAAGGAACAACATGGGGAATATCACAGAAACACAGGGAACAACATGGGGATAAACACAGAGAAACATAGGGAACAACACAGGGAAAACACAGAAACAGGGAACAATATGGGGAAAACACTGAGAAACAGGGAACAACACGGGGAAAACAGAAACAGGGAACAACATGGGGAAAAACACAGAGAAACAGGGAACAATACGGGGAAAATCACAGAAAAACAAGGAACAACATGGGGGTAAACATAAAGAAACATAGGGAACAACATGGGGAAAAGATAGAGAAAAATAGGGAACTACATATGTAAAACACAGAGAAACACGGAACGACACGGGGATAAACACAGAGAAACAGGGAACAACACGGGGAAAACCGAAACAGGGAACAACACAGGGAAAAACACAGAAACAGGGAACAACATGGGGAAAACACTGAGAAACAGGGAACAACACAGGGAAAAACACAGAGAAACAGGGAACAATACGGGGAAAATCACAGAAAAACAAGGAACAACATGGGGGTAAACATAAAGAAACATAGGGAACAACATGGGGAAAAGATAGAGAAAAATAGGGAACTACATATGTAAAACACAGAGAAACACGGAACGACACGGGGATAAACACAGAGAAACAGGGAACAACACGGTGAAAACACAGAGAAACATAGGGAACAACACGGGGAAACACAGAGAAACAGGGAACAACACAGGGAAAACACAAAGAAACAGGCAACAACACAGGGAAAACACAGAGAAACATAGGGAACAATACGGGTAAAACACAGAGAATCAGGGAACATCACAGGGAAAACACAGAGAAACATAGGGAACAACCTGGCTAAAACACAGAGAAACAGGGAACAATATGGGGAAAAACACAGAGAAACAGGGAACAACACAGGGAAAATCACAGAAAAACATAGGGAACAACACAGGGAAAATCACAGAAAAACATGGGGAACATCACGGGGAAAACACTGAGAAACAGAGAACATCAAAGGAAAAACACAGAAACAGGGAACAACACAGGGAAAACACAGAGATACATTGGGAACAACATGGGGAAAATCACAGAAAAACAAGGAACAACATGGGGATAAACATAAAGAAACATAGGGAACAACACAGGGAAAAACACAGAAACAGGGAACAACACAAGGAAACCACAGAGAAACAGGGAACAACACGGGGAATACACAGAGAAACAGGGAATAACATGGGGAAAACACAGAAACTGGGAACAACACGGAGATAAACACAGAAACAGGGAACAACACGGAGAAAATCACAGAGAAACATAGGGAACAACACGGGTAAAACACAGAGAAACAGGGAACTACACAGGGAAAAACACAGAGAAACAGGGAACAACACAGGGAAAAACACAGAGAAACAGGGAACAACACAGGGAAAAATACAGAAACAGGGAACAACATGGGGAAAAACACAGAAACGGAACAACACAGGGAAAACACAGAGAAACATAGGGAACAACATGGGGAAAACACAGAGAAACAGGGAACAACACGGGGAAAAACACAGAGAAACAGGGAACAACATGGGGAAAACACTGAGAAACAGGGAACAACACGGGGAAAACAGAAACAGGGAACAACATGGGGAAAACACAGAGAAACAGGGAACAACACGGGGAAAACAGAAACAGGGAACAACACAGGGAAAAACACTGAAACAGGGAACAACATGGGGAAAACACTGAGAAACAGGGAACAAC
This sequence comes from Chiloscyllium plagiosum, assembly GCF_037043375.1. Lineage (NCBI taxonomy): Eukaryota > Metazoa > Chordata > Chondrichthyes > Orectolobiformes > Hemiscylliidae > Chiloscyllium > Chiloscyllium plagiosum. Next base: position 53,220,976 of record NW_028270186.1, on the reverse strand, counting down.
ACAGGGAAAAACACAGAGAAACAGGGAACAATACGGGGAAAACACAGAAACAGGGAACAACATGGGGAAAAACACAGAGAAACAGGGAACAACAGAGGGAAAACACAGAAACAGGGAACAACACAGGGAAAACACAGAGAAACATAGGGAACAACACGGGGAAAAACACAGAGAAACAGGGAACAACACGGGGAAAACACAGAGAAACAAGGAACAACATGGGGAATATCACAGAAAAACAGGGAACAACATGGGGAATATCACAGAAAAACAGGGAACAACATGGGGATAAACACAGAGAAACATAGGGAACAATATGGGGAAAACACTGAGAAACAGGGAACAACACAGGGAAAACAGAAACAGGGAACAACACGGGGAAAAACCCAGAAACAGGGAACAACATGGGTAAAAACAGAGAGAAACAGGGAACAACACGGGGAAAACAGAAACAGGGAACAACACGGGGAAAAACACAGAAACAGGGAACATCACAGGGAAAAACACAGAATCAGGGAACAACACAAGGAAACATAGGGAACAACACAGGGAAATACACAAAGAAACATGGAACAACACAGGGAAAAACACAGAGAAATAGGGAACAACACGGGGAAAACACAGAGAAACAGAGTACAACACAGGGAAAACACAGAGAAACATAGGGAACAACCTGGCTAAAACAGGGAGAAACAGGGAACAATATGGGGAAAACACAGAGAAACAGGGAACAACACAGGGAAAATCACAGAAAAACATAGGGAACATCACGGGGAAAACACTGAGAAACAGGGAACAACACGGGGAAAACACAGTAACAGAGAATAACACTGGGATAAACACAGAGAAACAGGGAACAACACAGGGAAAATCACAGAGAAACAGGGGAACAACATGGGGAAAACAGAGAAACAGGGAACAACACAGGGAAAAACAGAAAGAAACAGGGAAAAACAGAAAGAAACAGGGAACAATGCAGGGATAAAAACAGAGAAACATAGGGAACAATATGGGGATAAGATAGAGAAACATAGGAAACAACACGGGGAAAACACAAAGAGACATAGGGAACAATATGGGGAAAACACAGAGAAACAGGGAACAACATGGGGAAAATACAGAAACAGGGAACAACATGGGGAAAACACAGAAACAGGGAACAACACAGGGAAAACACAGAAAAACATAGGGAACAACACAGGGAAAAACACAGAAACAGGGAACAACACAGGGAAAACAGAGAGAAACAGGGAATAACACAGGGAAAAACACAGAAGCAGGGAACAACACAGGGAAAACACTGAGAAACAGGGAACATCACAGGGAAAAACAGAGAAACGGAACAACACAGGGAAAAACACAAAGAAACATAGGGAACAACACGGGGATAAACACAGAGAAACAGGGATCAACACAGGGATAAACACAGAAACATAGGGAACGACACAGGGAAAACACAGAGAAACAGGGAACAACACAGGGAAACCACAGAGAAACATAGGGAACAACACGTGGAATACACAGAGAAACAATGAACAACATGGGGAATATCACAAAAAACAGGGAACAACACGGGGATAAACAGAGAAACATAGGGAACAACACGGGGAAAACACAGAAAAACAGGGAACAATGTGGGGAAAAACAGAGAAACATAGGGAACAACATGGGGAAAACACAGAGAAACAGGGAACAACACGGGGAAAACACTGAGAAACATGGAACAACAAAGGGAAAACACAGAAACAGAGAACATCAAAGGAAAAAACACAGAAACAGGGAACAACACAGGGAAAACACAGAGAAACAGGGAAAAACACGGGGAAAATCACAGAGAAACATAGGGAACAACATGGGGATAACTCAGAGAAACAGGGAACAACACAGGGAAAAACACAGAGAAACATAGGGAACAACATGGGGATAACTCAGAGAAACAGGGTACAACATAGGGAAAAACACAAAAACTGGGAACAATGGTGGGAAAACACAGAAACATAGGGAACAACACGGGGAAAAACACAGACAAAAAAAACAACACAGGGAAAAAAACAGAAACAGGGAACAACACGGGGAAAATCACAGAGAAAAAGGGATCAATATGGGGAAAAACACAGAGAAAAAGGGATCAATATGGGGAAAAACACAGAGAAACAGGGAACAACAAAGGGAAAACCCTGAGAAACAGGGAACATCACAGGGAAAAACAGAAACAGGGGAAGAACACAGTGAAAAACAGAAAGAAACAGGGAACAACACAGGGATAAACACAGAAACAGGGAACAATGCAGGGAAAAACATAGGGAACAACATGGGGTAAAGATAGAGAAACATAGGAAACAACACGGGGAAAATCACAGAGAAAAAGGGATCAACACAGGGATAAACACAGAGAAACAGGAGACATTACAGGGAAAAACAGAGAAACAGGGAACAACACGGGGAAAAACACAAAGAAACATAGGGAACAACACAGGGAAAAACAGAAACCAGGAACAACACGGGGAAAAACACAGAGAAACAGGGAACCACACAGGGAAACTACAGAGAAACATAGGGAACAACACGTGGAAGACACAAGGAACAATATGGGGAAAACTCAGAAAAACAGGGAACAACATGGGGATAAACAGAGAAACATAGGGAACGACACGGGGAAAAGACAGAGAAACAGGGAACAACATGGGGATAAACAGAGAAACATAGGGAACAACATTGGGAAAACACAGAGAAACATAGGGAACAACATTGGGAAAACACAGAGAAACAGGGAACAACACGGGGAAAACACACAGAAACATAGGGAACAACACAGGGAAAAACACAGAAACAGGGAACAACATGGGGATAAACACAGAGAAACAGGGAACAACAAAGGGAAAACACTGAGAAACAGGGAACAACACAGGGAAAAACACAGAGAAACAGGGAACAACACGGGGAAAACACAGAAACAGGGAACAATATGGGGAAAACACACAGAAACATAGGGAACAACACAGGGAAAAACACAGAAACAGGGAACAACATGGGGATAAACACAGAGAAACAGGGAACAACAAAGGGACAACACTGAGAAACAGGGAACAACACAGGGAAAAACACAAAGAAACATAGGGAACAGCATGGGGAAAACACAGAGAAACGGGGAACAATATGGGGAAAAACACAGAGAAACAGGGAACAACACAGGGAAACCACAGAGAAACATAGGGAACAACACATGGAATACACAGAAAAACAAGGAACAACATGAAGAATATCACAGAGAAACAGGGAACAACACGGGGAGAAACAGAGAAACATAGGGAACAACACGGGGAAAACACAGAGAAACAGGGAACAACATTGGGAGAAACAGAGAAACATAGGGAACAACATGGGGAAAACACAGAGAAACATAGGGACCAACACGGGTAAAACACAGAAAAACAGGGAACAATGTGGGGAAAATCAGAGAAACATAGGGAACAACATGGGGAAAAGATAGAGAAACAAAGGGAACAACATTGGGAAAACACAGAGAAACATAGGGACCAACACGGGTAAAACACAGAGAAACAAGGAACAACACGGGGAATATCACGAAAAACAGGGAACGACACGGGGATAAACAGAGAAACATAGGGAACAACGCGGGCAAAACACAGAAAAACAGGGAACATCACAGGGAAAAACAGAGAAACAGGGAACAACACGGGGAAAAACACAAAGAAACATAGGGAACAACACGGGGAAAACACTGAGAAACGGAACAACATGGGGAAAAATACAGAGAAACAGGGGACAACATGTGGAAAACACAGAAACAGGGAACAACATGGGGAAAACACAGAGAAACATAGGGAACAACACTGGGAAAACACTGAGAAACAGGGAACAACACGGGGAAAAATACAGAGAAACAGGGAACAACACGGGGAAAAACACAGAAACAGGGAACAACACAAGAAAACTACAGAGAAACATAGGGAACAACATGGGGAAAACACAGAGAAACATAGGGAACAACACTGGGAAAACACTGAGAAACAGGGAACAACGTGGGGAAAACACAGAGAAACAGGGAACAACATGGGGTAAAACACAGAGAAACAGGGAACAACACAGGGAAAAACACAGAAACAGGGAACAACATGGGGATAAACACAGAAACAGGGAACAACACAGGGAGAAACACAGAGAAACATAGGGAACAACATGGGGAAAAACACAGAGAAACAGGGAACAACACGGGGAAAAACACAGAAACAGGGAACAACATTGGGAAAACACAGAGAAACATAGGGACCAACACGGGTAAAACACAGAGAAACAAGGAACAACACGGGGAATATCACGAAAAACAGGGAACGACACGGGGATAAACAGAGAAACATAGGGAACAACGCGGGCAAAACACAGAAAAACAGGGAACATCACAGGGAAAAACAGAGAAACAGGGAACAACACGGGGAAAAACACAAAGAAACATAGGGAACAACACGGGGAAAACACTGAGAAACGGAACAACATGGGGAAAAATACAGAGAAACAGGGGACAACATGTGGAAAACACAGAAACAGGGAACAACATGGGGAAAACACAGAGAAACATAGGGAACAACACTGGGAAAACACTGAGAAACAGGGAACAACACGGGGAAAAATACAGAGAAACAGGGAACAACACGGGGAAAAACACAGAAACAGGGAACAACACAAGAAAACTACAGAGAAACATAGGGAACAACATGGGGAAAACACAGAGAAACATAGGGAACAACACTGGGAAAACACTGAGAAACAGGGAACAACGTGGGGAAAACACAGAGAAACAGGGAACAACATGGGGTAAAACACAGAGAAACAGGGAACAACACAGGGAAAAACACAGAAACAGGGAACAACATGGGGATAAACACAGAAACAGGGAACAACACAGGGAGAAACACAGAGAAACATAGGGAACAACATGGGGAAAAACACAGAGAAACAGGGAACAACACGGGGAAAAACACAGAAACAGGGAACAACACGGGGAGAAACACAGAGAAACATAGGGAACAACATGGGGAAAAACACAGAGAAACAGGGAACAACACGGGGAAAAACACAGAAACAGGGAACAACACGGGGAAAATCACAGAGAAACATAGGGAACAACATGGGGATAACTCAGAGAAACAGGGAACAACATAGGGAAAAACACAAAAACAGGGAACAATGCGGGGAAAAACACAGAAACACAAGGAACACCATGGGGAAAACACAGAGAAACAGGGAACAACACGGGGAAAAACACAGAGAAACAGGGAACAACACGGGGAAAATCACAGAGAAACATAGGGAACAACATGGGGATAACTCAGAGAAACAGGGAACAACATAGGGAAAAACACAAAAACAGGGAACAATGCGGGGAAAAACACAGAAACACAAGGAACCCTATGGGGAAATCACAGAGAAACAGGGAACAACACGGGGAAATTCACAGAGGAAAAGGGATCAACACAGGGAAAAACACAGAGAAACAGGGAACAACAAAGGGTAAAAACCCTGAGAAACAGGGAACATCACAGGGAAAAACAGAAACAGGGGAACAACACGGGGAAAACAGAGAAACAGGGAACAACACTGGGAATACAAAGAGTAACAGGGAACAACACAGGGAAAAACAGAAAGAAACAGGGAACAACACAGGGATAAACACAGAAACAGGGAACAATGCACGGAAAACAACACCACAGTTGAAGAGGGTGAAGACATGACTGCCCAGCTAGTTCAGTGCGCTACGTGCTTGATGTGGGAGGTCAACGACTCTGGTGTGTCTGGCTCGTATATGTGTGGGAAGTGTGTGCACATTCAGCTATTGACCGAGCATATTGCAGCGCTGATGAAAGAACTCGAGGACCTTAGACTCATCCGAGAAAACGAGATCTTTCTGGACAAGACCTTCAGCGAGGTTATTACACCAATCATGCCAGAAGAGAGCAGAAGAGAGCAGACGATGAGGAAGGCAGAGAGGAGGCAGGTGCAAGAGACCCCGGGAGAAGTACCTGTCAGGAACAAGTTGAAGCTTTTGGAAGCAGAGACTGATGACACTGCCAGTTCACAAGGCAGCCACGTTTGTCAATCAAAAGTTGCCGCAGAGGCTGAGCGGAAGAGTTGGACATCGCACAGAGCCGTGGTAATAGGGGACTCCATCGTGAGAGGAACTGACTGGGGTTTTTGTGGCAGCAGGCGGGATTTAAGGATGGTGTGTTGCTTTCCTGGTGCTAGAGTGAAAGACATCGCGGACAGAGTGCAGGAAATCCTCAAGGATGAGGGTGAAGAGCCAGAGGTGGTGGTACATGTCGGCACAAATGATGTCAGGAAGAAGAGGAGGAACATACTACAGCGGGACTTCGGAGAACTAGGAAGAAGGTTGAAAAGCTGGACGTCCAAGGTGGTTATCTCCGGTTTGCTTCCAGTTCCTTGAGCTAGTGTGGCCAGAAATAGGGAGATAATGGAATTGAACGTGTGGTTGGGGAACTGGTGCAGGAAGCAAGGATTCAAGATCTTGGATCACTGGGGTATATTTTGTGGTAAACATAAATTCTACAAGAGAGACGGCTTGCACCTAAATAGGTTAGGGACCAGTATTCTGGCAGGCAGGTTTTCTACTGCAACACCGCTAGATTTAAACTAAGTAGCGGGGGGGAGGGGACAAGCTGGATGTTTAAAAAGGAATTTGAAGGGAAAGTTAGAACAAGAGAAGTCAAGAAAGACAACTGTATCAATGAGGCAGAAAACTCGGAAAGGCATCATGCTGTAAGGTTGAGTGAAATAGGGGTTGATGGGAAGGGTGAGAGCAGTAACAAATTAAAAATACTATACATGAATGCACGAAGCATTAGACATAAGATGGATGAGCTTGAGGCTCTTTTGGAAATTGGCAGATACGATATTGTGGGGATAACTGAGATGTGGCTTCAAGTGGACAGGGCCTGGGAAATGAATATTCAAGGCTACACGTGCTATCGTAAGGACAGACTGCGGGGCAGAGGGGGTGGGGTGGCCTTGTTAGTAAGGGATGATATTCAGTCCCTTGCGCGGGGGGACCTAGAGTCAGGGGATGTAGAGTCAGTGTGGATAGAGCTGCGAAATACCAAGGGTAAAAAGACCCTCTTGGGAGTCATCTACAGGCCCCCAAATAGTAGTCTGGATGTCGGATGTAAGTTAAATCAGGAGCTGAAATTGGCCTGTCGCAAAGATGTCACTACTGTTTTTATGGGGGATTTTAACATGCAGGTAGACTGGGAGAATCAGGATGGTATTGGACCTCAAGAAAGAGACTTTGTGGAGTGCCTCAGAGATGGATTCTTAGAGCAGCTGGTGCTGGAGCCGACCAGGGAGAAGGCAATTCTGGATCTGGTATTGTGTAACAAACCAGAATTGGTCAGAGACTTCGAAGTGAAGGAGCCATTGGGAAGTAGTGACCATAATACATTAAGCTTCAATCTGCAATTTGAGAGGGAGAGGGTACAGTCGGAAGTGACAGTACTTCTGTTGAATAAAGGGAATTATGGAGCTATGAGGGAGGAGCTGGCCAAAGTTCAATGGTGCAATACCTTAGCAGGGATGACCGTGGAGGAACAATGGCGGATATTTCTGTGTATAATGCAGAAGTTGCAGGATCAGTTCATTCCTAAAAGGAAGAAAGATCCCAGGAGGAGGCATAGGCGGCCGTGGCTGATGAGGGAAGTAAAGAAACATATAAAGTTAAAAGAGAAAAAGTATAACATAGCTAAGATAAGTGGGAAAACTGAGGACTGGGAAGCTTTTAAAGAGCAACAGAGGATTACTAAGAAGGAAATACGCAGAGGAAAAATGAGGTACGAAGGTAAACTGGCCAAGAATATTAAGGAGGAGAGTAAAACCCTTTTTAGGTATGTGCAAGGCAAAAAAAATGGTTAGGACAAAAATTGGGCCCTTGAAGACAGAAACAGGGGAATATATTATGGGGAACAAAGAAATGGCAGAGGAATTAAATGGGTACTTCAGATCTGTGTTCACTTGGGAAGACACGAGCAATCTCCCTGAGGTAACAGTAGCTGAAGTGCCTGAACTTAAGGGAATTTATATTTGCCAGGATTTGGTGTTGGAGAAGCTGTTAGGTCTGAAGGTTGATAAGTCTCCGGGGCCTGATGGTCTGTATCCCAGGGTACTGAAGGAGGTGGCTCGGGAAATCGTGGATGCGTTGGTGATTATTTTCCAGAGTTCAATAGATTCGGGGTCGGTTCCTGAGGATTGGAGGGTGGCTAATGTTATACCACTTTTTAAGAAAGGTGGGCGAGAGAAAGCAGGTAATTATAGACCAGTTAGTCTGACCTCAGTGGTGGGAAAGATGCTGGAGTCTATTATAAAGGATGAAATTACTGCACATCTGGATAGTAGTAACAGGATAGGACAGAGTCAGCATGGATTTATGAAGGGGAAATCATGCTTGACTAATCTTCTTGAATTTTTTGAGGATGTAACTATGAAGTTGGATGAGGGAAATCCAGTAGATGTAGTGTACCTGGACTTTCAAAAAGCTTTTGATAAAGTCCCACACAGGAGGTTAGTGAGTAAAATTAGGGTGCATGGTATTGGGGGCAAAGTACTAGATTGGATTGAAAATTGGTTGGCTAATAGGAAACAAAGGGTAGTGATAAACGGCTCCATTTTGGAATGGCAGGCAGTGACCAGTGGGGTACCGCAGGGATCCGTGCTGGGGCCACAGCTTTTTACAATATATGTTAATGATATAGAAGATGGTATCAGCAATAACATTAGCAAATTTGCCGATGATACAAAGCTGGGTGGCAGGGTGAAAAGTGATGAGGATGTTAAGAGATTACAGGGTGACCTGGACAAGTTAGGGGAGTGGGCAGATGCATGACAGATGCAGTTTAATGTGGATAAATGTATGGTTATCCACTTTGGTGGCAAGAACAGGAAGGCAGACTACTACCTCAATGGAATCAATTTATGTAAAGGGGCAGTACAGAGAGATCTGGGTGTTCTTGTACACCAGTCAATGAAGGCAAGCATGCAGATACAGCAGGTAGTGAAGAAGGCTAATAGCATGCTGGCCTTCATAACAAGAGGAATTGAGTATAGAAGCAAAGAGGTGCTTCTGCAGCTGTACAGGGCCCTGGTGAGACCACACCTGGAGTACTGTGTGCAGTTCTGGTCTCCAAATTTGAGAAAAGACATTCTGGCTATTGAGGGAGTGCAGCGTAGGTTCACGAGGTCAATTCCTGGAATAGCAGGATTACCTTACGCCGAAAGACTGGAGCGACTGGGCTTGTATACCCTTGAGTTTCGAAGACTGAGAGGGGATTTGATTGAGACGTATAAGATTATGAAAGGATTGGACACTCTGGCAGTAGGAAACATGTTTCCGCTGATGGGTGAGTGCCGAACCAGAGGACACAGCTTAAAAATACAGGGTAGACCATTTAGGACAGAGCTCAGGAGAAACTTCTTCACCCAGAGAGTGGTGGCTGTGTGGAATGCTCTGCTCCAGAGGGCAGTGGAGGCCTAGTCTCTGGATTCATTTAAGAAGGAGTTGGATAAAGCTCTCAAAGATAGTGGAATCAAGGGTTATGGAGATAAGGCAGGAACAGGACACTGATTAGGAATGATCAGCCATGATTATTAGATTAGATTAGATTAGATTAGATTAGATTACTTACAGTGTGGAAACAGGCCCTTCGGCCCAACAAGTCCACACCGACCCGCCGAAGCGCAACCCACCCATACCCCTACATTTACCCCTTAGCTAACACTACAGGCAATTTAACATGGCCAATTCACCTGACCTGCACATCTTTGGACTGTGGGAGGAAACCGGAGCACCCGGAGGAAACCCACGCAGACTCGGGGAGAACGTGCAAACTCCACACAGTCAGTCGCCTGAGGCGGGAATTGAACCCGGGTCTCTGACGCTGTGAGGCAGCAGTGCTAACCACTGTGCCACCGTGCCGCCCACTAATTGAATGGCGGTGCAGGCTCGAAGGGCTGAATGGCCTACTCCTGCATCTATTGTCTATTGTCTATTGTCTAAAAACATAGGGAACAACATGGGGAAAAGATAGAGAAACATAGGAAACAACACGGGGAAAATCACAGAGAAAAAGGGATCAACATGGGGATAAACACAGAGAAACAGGGAACAACACAGGGAAAACACTGAGAAACAGGGAACATCACAGGGAAAAACAGAGAAACAGGGAACAACACGGGGAAAAACACAAAGAAACATAGGGAACAACACGGGGAAAAACAGAAACCGGGAACAACATGGGGAAAAACACAGAGAAACAGGGAACAATATGGGGAAAAACACAGAGAAACATAGGGAACAACACGTGGAAGACACAGAGAAACAAAGAACAACATGGGGAATATCACAGAAAAACAGGGAACAACATGGGGATAAACAGAGAAACATAGGGAACGACACGGGGAAAACACAGAGAAACAGGGAACAACATGGGGATAAACAGAGAAACATAGGGAACAACATGGGGAAAAGATTGAGAAACATAGGGAACAACATTGGGAAAACAGAGAAACATAGGGAACAACATGGGGAAAAGATAGAGAAACATAGGGAACAACATTGGGAAAACACAGAGAAACAGGGAACAACACGGGGAAAAAACAGAGAAACAGGGAACAACACGGGGAAAAACACAGAGAAACATAGGGAACAACACAGGGAAAAACACAGAGAAACAGGGAACAACACGGGAAAAACACAGAGAAACATAGGGAACAACACGGGTAAAACACAGAGAAACAGGGAACTACACAGGGAAAAACACGGAGAAACAGGGAACAATATGGGGAAAAACACAGAGAAACAGGGAACATCACGGGGAAAACACTGAGAAACAGAGAACATCAGAGGAAAAAACACAGAAACAGGGAACAACAGAGGGAAAACCCAGAGAAACATAGGGAACAACATGGGGAAAACACAGAGAAACATAGGGAACAACATGGGGAATACACAGAGACACACAGGGAACAACATGGGGATAACTCAGAGAAACAGGGAACAACACGGGGAAAATCACAGAGAAACATAGGGAACAACATGGGGATAACTCAGAGAAACAGGGAACAACACGGGGAAAAACACAGAGAAACAGGGAACAATGCGGGGAAAAACACAGAAACATAGGGAACAAATGGGGAAAAGATAGAGAAATATAGGGAACAACACGGGGAAAACACAAAGAAACACAGGGAACAATATGGGGAAAACACAGAGAAACAGGGAACAACACGGGGAAAAACACAGAGAAACAGGGAACAACACGGGGAAAAACACAGAGAAACAGGGAATGACATGGGGAAAAGATAGAGAAATATAGGGAACAACACAGGGAAAACACAGAGAAACATAGGGAACAACACGGGGAAAAACACAGAGAAGCAGGGAACAACATGGGGAAAAGATAGAGAAATATAGGGAACAACACGGGGAAAACACAAAGAAACACAGGGAACAACACAGGGAAAACACAGAGAAACATAGGGAACAACACGGGGAAAAACACAGAGAAACATAGGGAACAACACGGGAAAAACACAGAGAAACGGGGAACTATATGGGGAAAACACAGAGAAACAGGGAACAACATGGCTGAACACAGAGAAACGGGGAACTATATGGGGAAAACACAAACATAGGGAAAAACACAGAAAAATAGGGAACGACACAGGGAAAAACACAGAGAAACAGGGAAAAACATGGGGAAAACACAGAGAAACAGGGAACAACACGGGTAAAAGACAGAGAAACATGGGGAATAACATGGGGAAAAACACAGAAACATAGGGAACAATATGGGGAAAACACAGAAACAGGGAACAACACGGGGAAAACAGAGAAACAGGGAATAACATGGGGAAAATCACAGAGAAACAGGGAACAACACAGGGAAAAACAGAAACAGGGAACAACATGGGGAAAACACAGAGAAACAGGGAACAACATGGGGATAAACACCGAAACATAGGGAACAACACGGGGAAAACACAGAGAAACAGGAAACAACATGGGGATAAACACCGAAACGTAGGGAACTACACGGGGAAAACACAGAAACAGGGAACAACACGGGGAAAGACATAGAAACAGGGAACATCACAGGAATACAAAGAGAAACATAGGGAACAACAGGCGAAAAACGCAGAGAAACAGGGAACTACACAGGGAAAACACAGAAACAGGGAACAGCATGGGGAAAAACACAGAGAAACAGGGAACAACATGGGGAAAAACAGAAACATAGGGAACAACTCGGCTAAAACACAGAAACAGAGAACAACACAGGGAAAACACAGAGAAACATAGGGAACAACACGGGGAAAATCACAGAGAAACATAGGGAACAACATGGGGAAAATCACAGAAAAACAGGGAACAACATGGGGATAAACATAAAGAAACATAGGAAACAACACGGGGAAAATCACAGAAAAACAGGGAACAACATGGGGATAAACATAAAGAAACATAGGGAACAACATGGGGATAACTCAGAGAAACGGGGAAAAATATGGGGAAAAACACAGAGAAACAGGGAACAACATAGGGAAAACCACAGAAACAGGGAAAAACATGGGGAAAAACACAGAATAACAGGGAGCAACATGGGGATAAACACAGAGAAACATAGGGAACAACACAGGGAAAACACAGAGAAACAGGGAACAACATGGGGAAAAACACAGAAACAGGGAAAAACATGGGGAATAAACAGAATAACAGGGAGCAACATGTGGATAAACACAGAGAAACATAGGGAACAACACAGGGAAAACACAGAAACATGGAACAACACAGGGAAAACACAGAAACAGGGAACAACACGGGGAAAGACATAGAAACAGGGAACATCACAGGAATACAAAGAGAAACATAGGGAACAACAGGCGAATAACACAGAGAAACAGGGAACTACACAGGGAAAACACAAAAACAGGGAACAGCATGGGGAAAAACACAAAGAAACAGGGAACAAAATAGGGAAAAACAGAAACATAGGGAACAACTCGGCTAAAACACAGAAACAGAGAACAACACAGGGAAAACACAGAGAAACATAGGGAACAACACGGGGAAAATCACAGAAAAATAGGGAACAACATGGGGATAAACATAAAGAAACATAGGGAACAACATGGGGATAACTCAGAGAAACAGGGAACAACATAGGGAAAAACACAAAAACAGGGAACAATGTGGGGAAAAACACAGAAACATAGGGAACAAATGGGGAAAAGATAGAGAAATATAGGGAACAACACAGGGAAAACACGGAGAAACAGGGAACAACATGGGGAAAAACACATAAAAAGGGAACATCACTGGAATACAAAGAGAAACATAGGGAACAACACAGGAAAAACACAGAATCAGGGAACAACACAGGGAAAACCCAGAAACATAGGGAACAACACGGGGAAAACACAGAGTAACAGGGAACAATATGGGGAAAAACACAGAGAAACAGGGAACAACATAGGGAAAAACACAGAAACAGGGAAAAACATGGGGAAAAACACAGAATAACAGGGAGCAACATGGGGATAAACACAGAGAAACATAGGGAACAACACAGGGAAAACACAGAGAAACAGGGAACAACAGGGGGAAAAACACAGAAACAGGGAAAAACATGGGGAAAAAACAGAAAAACAGGGAGCAACATGTGGATAAACACAGAGAAACATAGGGAACAACACAGGGAAAACACAGAAACAGGGAACAGCACAGGGAAAACACAGAAACATAGGGAACAACACGGGGAAAAACACAGAGAAACAGGGAACAATATGGGGAAAAACACAGAGAAACAGGGAACAACACGGGGAAAATCACAGAGAAACATAGGGAACAACACGGGGAAAATCACAGAGAAACATAGGGAACAACATGGGGAAAATCACAGAAAAACAGGGAACAACACGGGGATAAACATAAAGAAACATAGGGAACAACATGGGGATAACTCAGAGAAACAGGAACAACATAGGGAAAAACACAAAAACAGGGAACAATGTGGGGAAAAACACAGAAATATAGGGAACAAATGGGGAAAAGATAGAGAAACATAGGGAACAACACAGGGAAAACACAAAGAAACAGGGAACAACATGGTGAAAAACACAGAAACAGGGAAAAACATGGGGAAAAACAGAGAAAAACAGGGAGCAATATGGTGATAAACACAGAGAAACATAGGGAACAACACAGGGAAAACACGGAGAAACAGGGAACAGCATGGGGAAAAACACATAAAAAGGGAACATCACTGGAATACAAAGAGAAACATAGGAAACAACACGGGAAAAACACAGAATCAGGGAACAACACAGGGAAAACCCAGAAACATAGGGAACAACACGGGGAAAACACAGAGAAACAGGGAACAATATGGGGAAAAACACAGAGAAACAGGGAACAACATAGGGAAAAACACAGAAACAGGGAAAAACATGGGGAAAAACACAGAATAACAGGGAGCAACATGGGGATAAACACAGAGATACATAGGGAACAACACAGGGAAAACACAGAAACAGGGAAAAACATGGGGAAAAAACAGAAAAACAGGGAGCAACATGTGGATAAACACAGAAATATAGGGAACAACACAGGGAAAACACAGAAACAGGGAACAGCACAGGGTAAACACAGAAACATTTGGAACAACACGGGGAAAAACACAGAGAAACAGGGAACAATGTGGGGAAAAACACAAAAACATAGGGAACAAATGGGGAAAAGATAGAGAAACATAGGGAACAACACGGGTAAAACACAAAGAAACATAGGGAACAATATGGGGAAAACACAGAGAAACAGGGAACAACACAGGGAAAAACACAGAAAAATAGGGAACGACACAGGGAAAAACACAGAGAAACAGGGAAAAACATGGGGAAAACACAGAGAAACAGGGAACAACACGGGTAAAAGACAGAGAAACATGGGGAATAACATGGGGAAAAACACAGAAACATAGGGAACAATATGGGGAAAACACAGAAACAGGGAACAACACGGGGAAAACAGAGAAACAGGGAATAACATGGGGAAAATCACAGAGAAACAGGGAACAACACAGGGAAAAACAGAAACAGGGAACAACATGGGGAAAACACAGAGAAACAGGGAACAACATGGGGATAAACACCGAAACATAGGGAACAACACGGGGAAAACACAGAGAAACAGGAAACAACATGGGGATAAACACCGAAACGTAGGGAACTACACGGGGAAAACACAGAAACAGGGAACAACACGGGGAAAGACATAGAAACAGGGAACATCACAGGAATACAAAGAGAAACATAGGGAACAACAGGCGAAAAACGCAGAGAAACAGGGAACTACACAGGGAAAACACAGAAACAGGGAACAGCATGGGGAAAAACACAGAGAAACAGGGAACAACATGGGGAAAAACAGAAACATAGGGAACAACTCGGCTAAAACACAGAAACAGAGAACAACACAGGGAAAACACAGAGAAACATAGGGAACAACACGGGGAAAATCACAGAGAAACATAGGGAACAACATGGGGAAAATCACAGAAAAACAGGGAACAACATGGGGATAAACATAAAGAAACATAGGAAACAACACGGGGAAAATCACAGAAAAACAGGGAACAACATGGGGATAAACATAAAGAAACATAGGGAACAACATGGGGATAACTCAGAGAAACGGGGAAAAATATGGGGAAAAACACAGAGAAACAGGGAACAACATAGGGAAAACCACAGAAACAGGGAAAAACATGGGGAAAAACACAGAATAACAGGGAGCAACATGGGGATAAACACAGAGAAACATAGGGAACAACACAGGGAAAACACAGAGAAACAGGGAACAACATGGGGAAAAACACAGAAACAGGGAAAAACATGGGGAATAAACAGAATAACAGGGAGCAACATGTGGATAAACACAGAGAAACATAGGGAACAACACAGGGAAAACACAGAAACATGGAACAACACAGGGAAAACACAGAAACAGGGAACAACACGGGGAAAGACATAGAAACAGGGAACATCACAGGAATACAAAGAGAAACATAGGGAACAACAGGCGAATAACACAGAGAAACAGGGAACTACACAGGGAAAACACAAAAACAGGGAACAGCATGGGGAAAAACACAAAGAAACAGGGAACAAAATAGGGAAAAACAGAAACATAGGGAACAACTCGGCTAAAACACAGAAACAGAGAACAACACAGGGAAAACACAGAGAAACATAGGGAACAACACGGGGAAAATCACAGAAAAATAGGGAACAACATGGGGATAAACATAAAGAAACATAGGGAACAACATGGGGATAACTCAGAGAAACAGGGAACAACATAGGGAAAAACACAAAAACAGGGAACAATGTGGGGAAAAACACAGAAACATAGGGAACAAATGGGGAAAAGATAGAGAAATATAGGGAACAACACAGGGAAAACACGGAGAAACAGGGAACAACATGGGGAAAAACACATAAAAAGGGAACATCACTGGAATACAAAGAGAAACATAGGGAACAACACAGGAAAAACACAGAATCAGGGAACAACACAGGGAAAACCCAGAAACATAGGGAACAACACGGGGAAAACACAGAGTAACAGGGAACAATATGGGGAAAAACACAGAGAAACAGGGAACAACATAGGGAAAAACACAGAAACAGGGAAAAACATGGGGAAAAACACAGAATAACAGGGAGCAACATGGGGATAAACACAGAGAAACATAGGGAACAACACAGGGAAAACACAGAGAAACAGGGAACAACAGGGGGAAAAACACAGAAACAGGGAAAAACATGGGGAAAAAACAGAAAAACAGGGAGCAACATGTGGATAAACACAGAGAAACATAGGGAACAACACAGGGAAAACACAGAAACAGGGAACAGCACAGGGAAAACACAGAAACATAGGGAACAACACGGGGAAAAACACAGAGAAACAGGGAACAATATGGGGAAAAACACAGAGAAACAGGGAACAACACGGGGAAAATCACAGAGAAACATAGGGAACAACACGGGGAAAATCACAGAGAAACATAGGGAACAACATGGGGAAAATCACAGAAAAACAGGGAACAACACGGGGATAAACATAAAGAAACATAGGGAACAACATGGGGATAACTCAGAGAAACAGGAACAACATAGGGAAAAACACAAAAACAGGGAACAATGTGGGGAAAAACACAGAAATATAGGGAACAAATGGGGAAAAGATAGAGAAACATAGGGAACAACACAGGGAAAACACAAAGAAACAGGGAACAACATGGTGAAAAACACAGAAACAGGGAAAAACATGGGGAAAAACAGAGAAAAACAGGGAGCAATATGGTGATAAACACAGAGAAACATAGGGAACAACACAGGGAAAACACGGAGAAACAGGGAACAGCATGGGGAAAAACACATAAAAAGGGAACATCACTGGAATACAAAGAGAAACATAGGAAACAACACGGGAAAAACACAGAATCAGGGAACAACACAGGGAAAACCCAGAAACATAGGGAACAACACGGGGAAAACACAGAGAAACAGGGAACAATATGGGGAAAAACACAGAGAAACAGGGAACAACATAGGGAAAAACACAGAAACAGGGAAAAACATGGGGAAAAACACAGAATAACAGGGAGCAACATGGGGATAAACATAGAGATACATAGGGAACAACACAGGGAAAACACAGAAACAGGGAAAAACATGGGGAAAAAACAGAAAAACAGGGAGCAACATGTGGATAAACACAGAAATATAGGGAACAACACAGGGAAAACACAGAAACAGGGAACAGCACAGGGTAAACACAGAAACATTTGGAACAACACGGGGAAAAACACAGAGAAACAGGGAACAATGTGGGGAAAAACACAGAAACATAGGGAACAAATGGGGAAAAGATAGAGAAACATAGGGAACAACACGGGTAAAACACAAAGAAACATAGGGAACAATATGGGGAAAACACAGAGAAACAGGGAACAACACAGGGAAAAACACAGAAAAATAGGGAACAACACGGGGAAAACACTGAGAAACAGCGAACAACATGGGAAAAACACAGAGAAACAGGGAACAATATGGGGAAAAGCACAGAGAAACAGAGAACATCACAGGGAAAAACACAGAAACAGGGAACAACCTGGGGAAAAGCACAGAAAAACAGGGAACAACACGGGGAAAAACACAGAAACATAGGGAACAACACGGGGAAAAACACAGAGATACATAGGGAACAACACGGGGAAAATCACAGAAACAGGGAACATTACGGGGAAAAACACAGAGAAACAGGGAACAACACGGGGAAAACACAGAGAAACATAGGGAGCAACATGGGAAAAAACGCAGAATCAGGGAACATCACTGGAATACAAAGAGAAACATAGGGAACAACAAGCGAAAAACACAGAAACGGGGAACAACACAGGGAAAACACAGAAACAGGGAACAATATGGGGAAAAACAGAAACATAGGGAACAACTCGGCTAAAACACAGAGAAACAGGGAACAATATGGGGAAAAACACAGAGAAACAGGTAACAACACAGGGAAAACACAGAGAAACAGGGAACAACACAGAGAAAACACAGAGAAACATAGGGAACAACACGGGGATAAACAGGGAACAATATTGGGAAAACACAGAAACAGGGAATAACATTGGGAAAAAAACAAAGAAACAGGGAACAACACTGGGAATACAAAGAGAAACATAGGGAACAACACAGGAAAAACACAAACCGGGAACAACACAGGGAAAAACACAGAGAAACAGGGAACAAAATGGGGAAAATCACAGAAAAACAGGGAACAACATGGGGAAAAACACACAGAAACAGGGAACAACATGGGGAAAAACACAGAAACAGGGAACAATGCAGGGAAAAAACAGAGAAACAGGGAACAACACGGGGATAAACAGGGAACAATATTGGGAAAACAAAGAAACAGGGAACAACAATGGGAAAAAAACAAAAAAAACAGGGAACAACACTGGGAATACAAAGAGAAACATAGGGAACAACACAGGTAAAACACAAACAGGGAACAATGTGGGGAAAAACACAGAAATATAGGGAACAAATGGGGAAAAGATAGATAAATATAGGGAACAACATGGGTAAAACACAAAGAAACATAGGGAACAATATGGGGAAAACACAGAGAAACAGGGAACAACACAGGGAAAAACACAGAAAAATAGGGAACAACACGGGGAAAACACTGAGAAACAGGGAACAACACAGGGAAAAACACAGAAACAGGGGAAAAAATGGGGTAACACAGAAACAGCGAACAACATGGGAAAACCACAGAGAAACATTGGGAACAACATGGGGATAAACATAAAGAAACATAGGGAACAACAAGGGGAAAAACACAGAAACAGGGAACAACATGGGGAAAAACACAGAAAAATAGGGAACAACACGGGGAAAACACAGAGAAACAGGGAACCTCACATGGAAAAATACAGAAACAGGGAACAACACAGGGAAAAACAGAGAAACAGGGAACAACCAGGGGAAAAACACAGAAACATAGGGAACAACACAGGGAAAATCTCAGAAACATAGGGAACAAGACGGGGAAAAACACAGAGATACATAGGGAACAACACGGGGAAAAATCACAGAAACAGGAAACATTACGGGGAAAAACACAGAGAGACATAGGGAACGTCATGTAGAAAAACACAGAAACAGGGAACAACATGGGAAAAAACACAGAATCAGGGAACATCACTGGAATACAAAGAGAAACATAGGGAACAACAAGCGAAAAACACAGAAACGGGGAACTACACAGGGAAAACACAGAAACAGGGAACAATATGGGGAAAAACACAGAGAAACAGGGAACAACACAGGGAAAACACAGAAAGACATAGGGAACAACACGGGGAATACACAGAGAAACAGGGAATAACATGGGGAAAACACAGAAACAGAGAACAACACGGGGATAAACACAGAAACAGGGAACAATATTGGGAAAACACAGAAACATAGGGAACAACACGGGGAAAAACACAGAAAAATAGTGAACAACACGGGGAAAACACAGAAACAGGGAACAACATGGGAAAAACACAGAAAAACAGGGAACAACACTGGGAATACAAAGAGAAACATAGGGAACAACACAGGGAAAAACACAGAGAAACAGGGAACAACATGGGGAAAATCACAGAAACAGGGAACAATGCAGGGAAAAAAACAGAGAAACAGGGAACAACACGGGGAAAACACAGAGAAACATGGGGAACAACACGGATAAAACAGAGAAACACAGGGAACAACACAGGTAAAAACAGAGAAACAGGGAACAACACAGGGAAAACACTGAGAAACAGGGAACAACACAGGGAAAACACAGAAACAGGAACAACATGGGGAAAATCACAGAAAAACAGGGATCAACACGGGGATAAACACAGACAAATATAGGGAACAACCCGAGGAAAACACAGAAGCAGGGAACAATGCAGAGAAAAACACAGAAACACAGGGAACAACATGGGAAAAACACAGAAACAGGGAACAACACAGGGAAAAACAGAGAAACAGGGAACAACCTGGGGAAAAACACAGAAAAACAGGGAACAACACGGGGAAAATCACAGAAACATAGGGAACAACACGGGGAAAAAACAGAGAAACAGGGAACAACATGGGAAAAAACACAGAATCAGGGAACATCACTGGAATACAAAGAGAAACATAGGGAACAACAAGCGAAAACACAGAAACGGGAAACTACACAGGGAAAACACAGAAACAGGGAACAATATGGGGAAAAACACAGAGAAACAGGGAACAACATGGGAAAAAACACAGAATCAGGGAACATCACTGGAATACAAAGAGAAACATAGGGAACAACAAGCGAAAAACACAGAAACGGGGAACTACACAGGGAAAACACAGAAACAGGGAACAATATGGGGAAAAACACAGAGAAACAGGGAACAACACAGGGAAAACACAGAAAGACATAGGGAACAACATGGGGAATACACAGAGAAACAGGGAATAACATGGGGAAAACACAGAAACAGAGAACAACACGGGGATAAACACAGAAACAGGGAACAATATTGGGAAAACACAGGAACATAGGGAACAACACGGGGAAAAACACAGAAACAGGGAACAACATGGGAAAAACACAGAAAAACAGGGAACAACACTGGGAATACAAAGAGAAACATAGGGGACAACACAGGGAAAAACACAGAGAAACAGGGAACAACATGGGGAAAATCACAGAAACAGGGAACAATGCAGGGAAAAAAACAGAGAAACAGGGAACAACACGGGGAAAACACAGAAACAGGGAACAACACGGGGAAAACACAGAGAAACATGGGGAACAACACGGATAAAACAGAGAAACACAGGGAACAACACAGGGAAAAACAGAGAAACAGGGAACAACACAGGGAAAACACAGAAACAGGAACAACATGGGGAAAATCACAAAAAAACAGGGATCAACACGAGGATAAACACAGACAAATATAGGGAACAACCCGAGGAAAACACAGAAGCAGGGAACAAAGCAGAGAAAAACACAGAAACACAGGGAACAACATGGGTAAAACACAGAAACAGGGAACAACACAGGGAAAAACAGAGAAACAGGGAACAACCTGGGGAAAAACACAGAAACATAGGGAACAACACGGGGAAAAACACAGAAAAATAGTGAACAACACGGGGAAAACACAGAAACAGGGAACAACACGGGAAAAACACAGAAAAACAGGGAACATCACTGGAATACAAAGAGAAACATAGGGAACAACAAGCGAAAAACACAGAAACGGGAAACTACACAGGGAAAACACAGAAACAGGGAACAATATGGGGAAAAACACAGAGAAACAGGGAACAACACAGGGAAAACACAGAAAGACATAGGGAACAACACGGGGAATACACAGAGAAACAGGGAATAACATGGGGAAAACACAGAAACAGAGAACAACACGGGGATAAACACAGAAACCGGGAACAATATTGGGAAAACACAGAAACATAGGGAACAACACGGGGAAAAACACAGAAAAATAGTGAACAACACGGGGAAAACACAGAAACAGGGAACAACATGGGAAAAACACAGAAAAACAGGGAACAACACTGGGAATACAAAGAGAAACATAGGGAACAACACAGGGAAAAACACAGAGAAACAGGGAACAACATGGGGAAAATCACAGAAACAGGGAACAATGCAGTGAAAAAAACAGAGAAACAGGGAACAACACGGGGAAAACACAGAAACAGGGAACAACACGGGGAAAACACAGAGAAACATGGGGAACAACACGGATAAAACAGAGAAACACAGGGAACAACTCAGGGAAAAACAGAGAAACAGGGAACAACACAGGGAAAACACTGAGAAACAGGGAACAACACAGGGAAAACACAGAAACAGGAACAACATGGGGAAAATCACAGAAAAACAGGGATCAACACGGGGATAAACACAGACAAAGATAGGGAACAACCCGAGGAAAACACAGAAGCAGGGAACAACACGGGGAAAAACGCAGAAACATAGGGAACAACATGGGAAAAACACAGAAACAGGGAACAATGCAGAGAAAAACACAGAAACATAGGGAACAACACGGGTAAAACACAGAGAAACAGGGAACATCACAGGGAAAAACACAGGAACAGGGAACAACCTGGGAAAAAACACAGAGAAACAGGGAACAATATGGGGAAAAGCACAAAGAAACATACGGAACAACATGGATAAAACACAGAGAAACAGGGAACATCACAGGGAAAAACACAGGAACAGGGAACAATATGGGGAAAAACACAGAGAAACAGGGAACAACACAGGGAAAACACAGAAAGACATAGGGAACAACATGGGGAATACACAGAGAAACAGGGAATAACATGGGGAAAACACAGAAACAGAGAACAACACGGGGATAAACACAGAAACAGGGAACAATATTGGGAAAACACAGGAACATAGGGAACAACACGGGGAAAAACACAGAAACAGGGAACAACATGGGAAAAACACAGAAAAACAGGGAACAACACTGGGAATACAAAGAGAAACATAGGGGACAACACAGGGAAAAACACAGAGAAACAGGGAACAACATGGGGAAAATCACAGAAACAGGGAACAATGCAGGGAAAAAAACAGAGAAACAGGGAACAACACGGGGAAAACACAGAAACAGGGAACAACACGGGGAAAACACAGAGAAACATGGGGAACAACACGGATAAAACAGAGAAACACAGGGAACAACACAGGGAAAAACAGAGAAACAGGGAACAACACAGGGAAAACACAGAAACAGGAACAACATGGGGAAAATCACAAAAAAACAGGGATCAACACGAGGATAAACACAGACAAATATAGGGAACAACCCGAGGAAAACACAGAAGCAGGGAACAAAGCAGAGAAAAACACAGAAACACAGGGAACAACATGGGTAAAACACAGAAACAGGGAACAACACAGGGAAAAACAGAGAAACAGGGAACAACCTGGGGAAAAACACAGAAACATAGGGAACAACACGGGGAAAAACACAGAAAAATAGTGAACAACACGGGGAAAACACAGAAACAGGGAACAACACGGGAAAAACACAGAAAAACAGGGAACATCACTGGAATACAAAGAGAAACATAGGGAACAACAAGCGAAAAACACAGAAACGGGAAACTACACAGGGAAAACACAGAAACAGGGAACAATATGGGGAAAAACACAGAGAAACAGGGAACAACACAGGGAAAACACAGAAAGACATAGGGAACAACACGGGGAATACACAGAGAAACAGGGAATAACATGGGGAAAACACAGAAACAGAGAACAACACGGGGATAAACACAGAAACCGGGAACAATATTGGGAAAACACAGAAACATAGGGAACAACACGGGGAAAAACACAGAAAAATAGTGAACAACACGGGGAAAACACAGAAACAGGGAACAACATGGGAAAAACACAGAAAAACAGGGAACAACACTGGGAATACAAAGAGAAACATAGGGAACAACACAGGGAAAAACACAGAGAAACAGGGAACAACATGGGGAAAATCACAGAAACAGGGAACAATGCAGTGAAAAAAACAGAGAAACAGGGAACAACACGGGGAAAACACAGAAACAGGGAACAACACGGGGAAAACACAGAGAAACATGGGGAACAACACGGATAAAACAGAGAAACACAGGGAACAACTCAGGGAAAAACAGAGAAACAGGGAACAACACAGGGAAAACACTGAGAAACAGGGAACAACACAGGGAAAACACAGAAACAGGAACAACATGGGGAAAATCACAGAAAAACAGGGATCAACACGGGGATAAACACAGACAAAGATAGGGAACAACCCGAGGAAAACACAGAAGCAGGGAACAACACGGGGAAAAACGCAGAAACATAGGGAACAACATGGGAAAAACACAGAAACAGGGAACAATGCAGAGAAAAACACAGAAACATAGGGAACAACACGGGTAAAACACAGAGAAACAGGGAACATCACAGGGAAAAACACAGGAACAGGGAACAACCTGGGAAAAAACACAGAGAAACAGGGAACAATATGGGGAAAAGCACAAAGAAACATACGGAACAACATGGATAAAACACAGAGAAACAGGGAACATCACAGGGAAAAACACAGGAACAGGGAACAACCTGGGGAAAAACACAGAGAAACAGGGAACAATATGGGGAAAAGCACAGGGAAACATACGGAACAACACAGGGAAAACACAGAGAAACAGGGAACATCACAGGGAAAAACACAGGAACAGGGAACAACACAGGGAAAAACAGAGAAACAGGGAACAACCTGGGGAAAAACACAGAAACATAGGGAACAACACGGGGAAAATCACAGAAACATAGGGAACAACACGGGGAAAAACACAGAGATACATAGGGAACAACACGGGGAAAACACAGAGAAACAGGGAACAACATGGGAAAAAACACAGAATCAGGGAACATCACTGGAATACAAAGAGAAACATAGAGAACAACAAGCGAAAAACACAGAAACGGGAAACTACACAGGGAAAACACAGAAACAGGGAACAATATGGGGAAAAACACAGAAAAACAGGGAACAACACGGGGAAAACACAGAAAGACATAGGGAACATCACAGGGAAAACACTTGGAAACAGAGAACATTAAAGGAAAAAACACAGAGAATCAGGGAACAACACAGGGAAAACACAGAGAAACATAGGGAACAACACTGGGAAAAACACAAAGAAACAGGGAACAACATGGGGAAAATCACAGAAAAACAGGGAACAGCACGGGGATAAACACAGAAACAGGGAACAATATTGGGAAAACACAGAAACATAGGGAACAACACGGGGAAAAACACAGAAAAATAGTGAACAACACGGGGAAAACACAGAAACAGGGAACAACACGGGAAAAACACAGAAAAACAGGGAACAACACTGGGAATACAAAGAGAAACATAGGGAACAACACAGGTAAAACACAGAAACAGGGAACAACGCAGGAAAAAACACAGAGAAACAGGGAACAACATGGGGAAAATCACAGAAAAACAGGGAACAATATGGGGATAAACACAGACAAACATAGGGAACAACCCGAGGAAAACACAGAAGCAGGGAACAATGCAGAGAAAAACACAGAAACATAGGGAATAACATGAGGAAAACAGAGAGAAACCTAGGGAACAACACGGGGAAAAACACAGAGAAACAGGGAACAACACGGGGAAAACACAGAAACAGGAAACAACACAGGGAAAAACACAGAAATATAGGGAACAACATGGGGAAAACACTGAGAAACATAGAACATAGAACATAGAAGAATACAGCGCAGTACAGGCCCTTCGGCCCTCGATGTTGCGCCGATCCAAGCCCACCTAATCTACACTAGCCCACTATCCTCCATATGCCCGCTTAAATGCCCATAATGAGGGAGAGTCCACCACTGCTACTGGCAGGGCATTCCATGAACTCACGACTCGCTGAGTAAAGAACCTACCCCTAACATCTGTCCTATACCTACCCCCCCTTAATTTAAAGCTATGCCCCCTTGTAATAGCTGACTCCATACGTGGAAAAAGATTCTCACTGTCGACCCTATCTAAACCCCTAATCATCTTGTACACCTCTATCAAGTCACCCCTAAACCTTCTTTTCTCCAATGAAAACAACCCCAAGTGCCTCAGCCTTTCCTCATACGATCTTTCTACCATACCAGGCAACATCCTGGTAAACCTCCTCTGCACCCGTTCCAGTGCCTCCACATCCTTCCTATAGTATGGCGACCAAAACTGCACACAATATTCCAGATGCGGCCGCACCAGAGTCTTATACAACTGCAACATGACCTCAGTACTCCGGAACTCAATTCCTCTACCAATAAAAGCCAGTACGCCATATGCCTTCTTCACCGCATATTTACCTGGGTGGCAACTTTCAAAGACTTGTGTACATGGACACCAAGATCCCTCTGCTCATCCACACTACCAAGTATCCGACCGTTAGCCCAGTACCCCATCTTTTTATTACACTTACCAAAGTGAATCACCTCACACTTAGCTACATTGAACTCCATTTGCCACCTTTCTGCCCAGTTCTGCAGCTTATCTATATCCCGCTGTAACCTGCCACATCCTTCCTCACTGTCTACAACTCCTCCGACTTTTGTATCATCCGCAAACTTACTCACCCAACCTTCTAACCCCTCCTCCAGGTCATTTATAAAAATGACAAACAGCAATGGTCCAAAAACAGATCCTTGCGGAACACCACTAGTGACGGCACTCCAAGATGAACATTTGCCATCAACTACTACCCTCTGTCTTCTTCCAGCTAGCCAACTCCTAATCCAAACCTCCAACTCACCCTCAATGCCATACCTCCGTATTTTTTGCAGTAGTCTACCATGGGGAACCTTATCAAATGCCTTACTAAAATCCATATACACCACATCTACTGCTTTCCCCTCGTCCACCTCCTTAGTCACCTTCTCAAAGAATTCAATAAGGTTTGTGAGGCACGACCTGCCCTTCACAAGACCATGCTGACTATCCTTGATCACATTATTCCTATCCAGATGTTCATAAATCCTATCCCTTACAATTCTCTCTAAGATTTTGCCCACAACAGAAGTGAGACTCACAGGCCTATAGTTACTAGGGTTATCCCTACTCCCCTTCTTGAACAGGGAACAACACGGGGAAAATCACAGAAAACAGGGAACAACATTGGGATAAACATACAGAAACATAGGGAACAACATGGGGAAACACAGAGAAACATAGGGAACAACACGGGAAAAACACAGAAACTGGGAACAATGCGGGGAAAAAGACAGAAACAGGGAACAACATGGGGAAAACATAGAGAAACATAGGGAACAACACGGATAAAACAGAGAAACATAGGGAACAACACAGGGAAAAACAGAGAAACAGGGAACAACACGGGGAAAACACTGAGAAACAGGGAACAACACAGGGGAAAACACAGAGAAACAAGGAACAACACAGGGAAAACACAGAGAAACATAGGGAACAACACGGGGAAAAACACAGAAAAACAGGGAACAACATGGGGATAAACAGAGAAACATAGGGAACAACACAGGCAAAATACAGAAACAGGGAACAATGCGGGGAAAAACACAGAAACATAGGGAACAACATGGGGAAACACAGAAACTGGGAACAATGCGGGGAAAAAGACAGAAACAGAGTGACAACATGGGGAAAACATAGAGAAACATAGGGAACAACACAGATAAAACAGAGAAACATAGGGAACAACACAGGGAAAAACAGAGAAACAGGGAACAACACAGGGAAAACACTGAGAAACAGGGAACAACACAGGGGAAAACATGGAGAAACAGGGAACAATATGGGGATAAACACAGAAACATAGGGAACAACACGGGCAAAACACAGAAACAGAGAACATCACAGGGAAAAACACAGAGAAACAGGGAACAATACGGGGAAAACACAGACAAACTGGGAATACAAAGAGAAACAGGGAAAAACACAGGAGAAAACACAAGGAAACAGGGAACAACACAGGGATAAACACAGAGAAACAGGGAACAACACTGGGAATACAAAGAGAAACACAGGGAACAACATGGGGACAAACATAGAAACAGGGAACAACACGGGGAAAACACTGAGAAACATAGGGAACAACATGGGGAAAATCACAGAGAAACAGGAAACAACATGGGGATAAACATAAAGAAACATAGGGAACTACAAGGGGAAAAACACAGAAACAGGGAACAACATGGGGAAAAACACAAAAACAGGGAACAATGTGGGGAAAAACACAGAAACATAGGGAACAAATGGGGAAAAGATAGATAAATATAGGGAACAACATGGGTAAAACACAAAGAAACATAGGGAACAATATGGGGAAAACACAGAGAAACAGGGAACAACATAGGGAAAAACACAGAAAAATAGGGAACAACACGGGGAAAACACTGAGAAACAGGGAACAACACAGGGAAAAACACAGAAACAGGGGAAAAAATGGGGTAACACAGAAACAGCGAACAACATGGGAAAACCACAGAGAAACATTGGGAACAACATGGGGATAAACACAAAGAAACATAGGGAACAACAAGGGGAAAAACACAGAAACAGGGAACAACATGGGGAAAAACACAAAAACAGGGAACAATTTGGGGAAAACACAGAGAAACAGGGAACAACACAGGGAAAAACACAGAAAAATAGGGAACAACATGGGGAAAACACAGAGAAACAGGGAACATCACATGGAAAAACACAGAAACAGGGAACAACACAGGGAAAAACAGAGAAACAGGGAACAACCTGGGGAAAAACACAGAAAAACAGGGAATAACACAGGGAAAATCACAGAAACATAGGGAACAACACGGGGAAAAACACAGAGATACATAGGGAACAACACGGGGAAAAATCACAGAAACAGGAAACATTACGGGGAAAAACACAGAGAGACATTGGGAACGTCATGGGGAAAAACACAGAGAAACAGGGAACAACATGGGAAAAAACACAGAATCAGGGAACATCACTGGAATACAAAGAGAAACATAGGGAACAACAAGCGAAAAACACAGAAACGGGGAACTACACAGGGAAAACACAGAAACAGGGAACAATATGGGGAAAAACACAGAGAAACAGGGAACAACACAGGGAAAACACAGAAAGACATAGGGAACAACACGGGGAATACACAGAGAAACAGGGAATAACATGGGGAAAACACAGAAACAGAGAACAACACGGGGATAAACACAGAAACAGGGAACAATATTGGGAAAACACAGAAACATAGGGAACAACACGGGGAAAAACACAGAAAAATAGTGAACAACACGGGGAAAACACAGAAACAGGGAACAACATGGGAAAAACACAGAAAAACAGGGAACAACACTGGGAATACAAAGAGAAACATAGGGAACAACACAGGGAAAAACACAGAGAAACAGGGAACAACATGGGGAAAATCACAGAAACAGGGAACAATGCAGGGAAAAAAACAGAGAAACAGGGAACAACACGGGGAAAACACAGAGAAACATGGGGAACAACACGGATAAAACAGAGAAACACAGGGAACAACACAGGTAAAAACAGAGAAACAGGGAACAACACAGGGAAAACACTGAGAAACAGGGAACAACACAGGGAAAACACAGAAACAGGAACAACATGGGGAAAATCACAGAAAAACAGGGATCAACACGGGGATAAACACAGACAAATATAGGGAACAACCCGAGGAAAACACAGAAGCAGGGAACAATGCAGAGAAAAACACAGAAACACAGGGAACAACATGGGAAAAACACAGAAACAGGGAACAACACAGGGAAAAACAGAGAAACAGGGAATAACCTGGGGAAAAACACAGAAAAACAGGGAACAACACGGGGAAAATCACAGAAACATAGGGAACAACACGGGGAAAAAACAGAGAAACAGGGAACAACATGGGAAAAAACACAGAATCAGGGAACATCACTGGAATACAAAGAGAAACATAGGGAACAACAAGCGAAAAACACAGAAACGGGAAACTACACAGGGAAAAACACAGAAACAGGGAACAATATGGGGAAAAACACAGAGAAACAGGGAACAACACGGGGAAAACACAGAAACAGGGATCAACATGGGGAAAAACACAGAGAAACAGGGAACAACACGGGGAAAACACAGAAACAGGGATCAACATGGGGAAAACACAGAAACAGGGAACAATATGGGGAAAAACACAGAGAAACAGGGAACAACACGGGGAAAACACAGAAACAGGGATCAACATGGGGAAAAACACAGAAACAGGGAACAACACAGGGAAAACACGGAAAGACATAGAGAACATCACAGGGAAAACACTGGGAAACAGAGAACATTAAAGGAAAAAAACACAGAGAATCAGGGAACAACACAGGGAAAACACAGAGAAACATAGGGAACAACACTGGGAAAACACAGAGAAACATAGGGAACAACACTGGGAAAAACACAAAGAAACAGGGAACAACATGGGGAAAATCACAGAAAATCAGGGAACAACACGGGGATAAACACAGAAACAGGGAACAATATTGGGAAAACACAGAAACATAGGGAACAACACGGGGAAAACACAGAAACAGGGAACAACACGGGAAAAACACAGAAAAACAGGGAACAACACTGGGAATACAAAGAGAAACATAGGGAACAACACAGGGAAAAACACAGAAACAGGGAACAACACAGGAAAAAACACAGAGAAACAGGGAACAACACGGGGAAAATCACAGAAAAACAGGGAACAATATGGGGATAAACACAGAAACGGGGAACAACACGGGAACAATGCAGAGAAAAACACAGAAACATAGGGAATAACATGAGGAAAACAGAGAGAAACCTAGGGAACAACACGGGGAAAAACACAGAGAAACAGGGAACAATATGGGGAAAACACAGAAACAGGAAACAACACAGGGAATAACACAGAAACATAGGGAACAACACGGGGAAAACACTGAGAACAGGGAACAACACGGGGAAAATCACAGAAAACAGGGAACAACATTGGGATAAACATACAGAAACATAGGGAACAACATGGGGAAACAGAGAAACATAGGGAACAACACGGGAAAAACACAGAAACTGGGAACAATGCGGGGAAAAAGACAGAAACAGGGAACAACATGGGGAAAACATAGAGAAACATAGGGAACAACACAGATAAAACAGAGAAACATAGGGAACAACACAGGGAAAAACAGAGAAACAGGGAACAACACAGGGAAAACACTGAGAAACAGGGAACAACACAGGGGAAAACACAGAGAAACAGGGAACAATATGGGGATAAACACAGAAACATAGGGAACAACACGGGCAAAACACAGAAACAGGGAACATCACAGGGAAAAACACAGAGAAACAGGGAACAACACGGGGAAAATCACAGAAAACAGGGAACAACATTGGGATAAACATACAGAAACATAGGGAACAACATGGGGAAACAGAGAAACATAGGGAACAACACGGGAAAAACACAGAAACTGGGAACAATGCGGGGAAAAAGACAGAAACAGGGAACAACATGGGGAAAACATAGAGAAACATAGGGAACAACACGGATAAAACAGAGAAACATAGGGAACAACACAGGGAAAAACAGAGAAACAGGGAACAACACGGGGAAAACACTGAGAAACAGGGAACAACACAGGGGAAAACACAGAGAAACAGGGAACAATATGGGGATAAACACAGAAACATAGGGAACAACACGGGCAAAACACAGAAACAGGGAACATCACAGGGAAAAACACAGAGAAACAGGGAACAACATAGGGAAAACACAGAGAAACATAGGGAACAACACGGGGAAAACACAGAGAAACAGGGAACAACACAGGGAAACAGGGAACAATGCGGGGAAAACTCAGAGAAACATAGGGAACAACACATGAAAAATACAGAGAAACAGGGAACAACACGGGGAAAACACAGAGAAACAGGGAACAACACAGGGAAACAGGGAACAACATAGGGAAAACACAGAGAAACATAGGGAACAGCACAGGAAAAACAGGGAACAACACGGGGAAAACACAGAAACAGGGATCCAACACTGGGAATACAAAGAGAAGCATAGGGATAATCTTGGTGAAAAACAGAGAAAACGGGAACAACATGC
Organism: Chiloscyllium plagiosum; assembly: GCF_037043375.1. Lineage (NCBI taxonomy): Eukaryota > Metazoa > Chordata > Chondrichthyes > Orectolobiformes > Hemiscylliidae > Chiloscyllium > Chiloscyllium plagiosum. The sequence goes on along the minus strand of NW_028270186.1, from coordinate 53,188,567 downwards.
TGAAACAAAGTGAACATCTTAGGGAAAAACACAGAAACAAAGGATTCAACATGGGAAAATATAAGGAACAACATGGGAAAAACAGGGAAACATAGGGAACAACACGAGGATGCGTGTGGAACAACATGGGAATGCTTGTGGAACAACACTGGGAAACATGGAGGAATCTGTGGGGAACAACAAGGGGAAATGAGTGTGGAATCCTGTGATGTAACATCTTTGTTGTTGAAATATTTTGTTATGATTTTAGGCTTAGAACTATAAGTTAAAGTCAAACTTTTACCTTGAACAAGCAATTTTGTTACCGAAAAGGGAAAAAAAACATCAAAGTGATGTTTGTGGCACTGGTCTGGTGAGATAATTACAGCTGTTCGTGGAATGCACCTAATTTTTCACAAGGAATGTTTACTTTAAAGTCAAGCATGGTCTCTGCAGATTGAAATAAACTGGGAAGCACAGGCTCAAATGCCCGAATGGGAATGCTGGGAGACAAGCTGCTCCAAAATACTGACATCGAACAATTGGCTGTGAAATGGATACCGGAGGATTGGTCGCAGCTTTGGTAACAATTTGAATTTAACTAGTTAGCCTAAATTTTGGACAGGATAGTAAAACACAAACGGGCTTGAATTTATCATTGTGATAATATCGGAACAATAACAGTGAACAATGTTGGGGGGTATAAAAGCACCAAATAGGAGAGCCGGAAAGCTAACTGCCGTAGAGCCGGAGAGGTAACTGCCATAGAGCCGAGGGCTAACTGCCATAGAGCCAACTGCCGTACAGGCAGAGAGGTAACTGCCACAGAATCGGAGAGGTAACTGCCATAGAGTCGGAGAGGTAACTGCCGTAGAGCTAACTGCCGAAGAACCTTAGAGCTAACTGCCCATCCATCATGTTGCTCTCAAAGATATTAGAGGGCAATGTCTACCTGTATCTGTAAAACGTACTCACAGCAGAAAGAAAGTCGACCTAGCGTGCTGACTGGGTGGATGGTTGCTCTCGGTGGAGTGGATAGAGGCTGTGTGTAACTGAAGTTATGTTACGCTCATTTTTAAGAAGTCTGTTCCTGAAACAGCTTATTTTAATCGAGTTCGGGTCAGACTGACAGTACTTAAGAAAAAGGGGGCTTGAACTTGTTCATAGTTTTGTTTAGTTTTCTGTTAGAAAAATAAATTGTTAATTTTCTTTAATAGTGGAAATTAGGGGTTTTCTGCCAATCCCTGAGACTTTTAACAGATTAGGAATGAACTTGAGCTTTCCTGGGAGTTTGGTTTTAATTCACAGATGTATTCGATCTGAGCATTGTAACTGTTATGGAGCGACTGGCAGTTAATTGCCTGGATCAGCCCAAGGCAGAATGCTGCTGGCCAGCCAATCACACAACACCACCCAATACGATCCCAACAATCCCCCAATACTCCGCAAATGATGCCACACCAATCACACAATACCACCCAATACTATGAGGAGAAAGTGAGGTCTGCAGATGCTGGAGATCAAAGTTGAAACTTTATTGCTGGAACAGCACAGCAGGTCAGGCAGCATCCAGGGAACAGGAGATTCGACGTTTCGGGCACAGGCCCTTCTTCAGGAATCCCCAATGTTACCCCAATAATACCACACTAATAACTCAATGCTATCCAATACTATCCCAACAATCCCCAATATTACCCCACAATACCACACTAATAACTCAATACCACCAAATACGATCCCAACAATCCCGCAATACTCCCCCAGTAATACCACACTAATAACTCAGTACCACCCAACACTATCCAAACAATCCCCCAATATTACCCCAATAATACCACACTAATCACACAATATCACTCAATTCTATCCCAACAGTTCCCCAATATTACCACAGTAATACCAGACTAATAACCCAATCCCACTCAATACTATCCCAACAATCCCCAATATTACCCCAATAATACCACACTAATAACTCAATACCACCCAATACTATCCCAACAATCCCCCAATATTATCCCAATAATACCACACCAATCACACAATATCACCCAATACTATCCCAACAATCCCCAATATTACCCAATAATACCACACTAATAACACAATACCACCCAATACAAGCCCAACAAACCCCCAATATTACCCAATAATACTACACCAATCATACAATATCACCCAATACTATCACAACAATCCCCAATGTTACCCCAATAATACCACACTAATAACTCAATGCTATCCAATACTACCTCAACAATCCCCAATATTACCCCAAGAATACCAGACCAATAATCAATACCACACAATACTACCCAATAATATCCCAACAATCCCCCAATATTACCCCAACAATACCACAACAATCATACAATACCATCCAATACTATCCCACCAATCCCCCAATAATATCACATTAACTCAATAGCACCCCAAAATATCCCAACAGTCCCCCAATATTACCCCAATAATACCAGACCAATAACTCAATACCACACAATACTATCCCATCAATCCCCCAATATTACCACAACAATACCACACCAATCATACAATACCATCCAATACTATCCCAACAATTCCCCAATATTACCCCAATAATACCAGACCAATAACTCAATACCACACAATACTATCCCATCAATCCCCCAATATTACCACAACAATACCACACCAATCATATAATACCATCCAATACTATCCCAACAATTCCCCAATATTACCCCAAGAATACCACACCAATAACTCAATACCACACAATACCACCCAATACTATCCCAACCATCACCCAATATTACACCAATACCACACTAACCCAATACCACCCAATGCTATCCCAACAATCCCCCAATATTCCCCCAATAATACCACACCAATGACACAATAGCACCCAATACTATCCCAACAATCCCCAATATTACCCCAATAATACCACACCATTCACACAATACCACACAATACTATCACAACAATCCCCCAATATTACCCCATTAATACCACACTAACCCAATACCACCCAATGCAATCCCAACAATCCCCCAATATTACCCCAATAATACCACACTAATAACTCAATACCACCCAATACTATCCCAACAATCCCCCAATATTATCCCAATAATACCACACCAATCACACAATATCACCCAATACTATCCCACCAATCCCCAATAATATCACATTAACTCAATAGCACCCCAAAATATCCCAACAGTCCCCCAATATTACCCCAATAATACCAGACCAATAACTCAATACCACACAATACTATCCCATCAATCCCCCAATATTACCACAACAATACCACACCAATCATACAATACCATCCAATACTATCCCAACAATCCCCCAACAATATCACATTAATAACTCAATACAACCCAAACATATCCCAACAATCCCCCAATATTACCCCAATAATACCTGACCAATAACTCAATACCACACAATACCACACAATACCACCCAATACTATCCCAACCATCACCCAATATTACACCAATACCACCCAATGCTATCCCAACAATCCCCCAATATTACCCCAATAATACCACACTCATAACACAATCTCACCCAATACTATCCCAACCATCACCCAATATTACACCAATACCACACCAATCATACAATACCACCCAATACTATCCCAACAATCCCCCAATATTCCCCCAATAATACCACACCAATCACACAATATCGCCCAATACAATCACAACAATCCCCCAATATTACCCTAATAATACCACACTAATAACCCAATACCACCCAATACTACCCCAACAATCCCCAATATTACCCAAAGAATACCACACCAATCACACAATACCACCCAATACTGTCACAACAATCCCCCAATATTATCCCAATAATACAACACAAATCATACAATACCATCCAATACTATCCCAACAATCCCCCAATAATATCACATTAATAACTCAATACCACCCAAAAATATCCCAACAATCCCCCAATATTACCCCAATAATACCTGACCAATAACTCAATACCACACAATACCACCAAATACTATCCCAACCATCACCCAATATTACACCAATACCACACTAACCCAATACCACCCAATGCTATCCCAACAATCCCCCAATATTCCCCCAATAATACCACACCAAGAACACAATACCACCCAATACTATCCCACCAATCCCCAATATTACCCCAATAATACCACACCAATCAACAATACCACCCAATACTATCCCAACAATCCCCCAATATTGCCCCATTAATAACACACTAACCCAATACCACCCAATGCTATCCCAACAATCCCGCAATATTACCCCAATAATACCACACTAATAACCCAATACCACCCAATACTATCCCAACAATCCCCCAATATTACCCTAACATTACCACACCAATCACACAATACCACCCAATACTGTCCAAATAATCCCGAATATTATCGCAATAATACAATACCAATCACACAATATCACCCAATTCTATCACCATGGGCCGCACGGGTGGCACAGTGGTTAGCACTGCTGCCTCACAGCAGTTCAATTCCGGGTTCAATTCCCGCCTCAGGCGACTGACTGTGTGGAGTTTGCACGTTCTCCCCGTGTCTGCGTGGGTTTGCTCCGGGTGCTCCGGTTTCCTCCAACAGTCCAAAGATGTGCAGGTCAGGTGAATTGGCCATGCTAAATTGCCCGTAGAGTTAGGTAAGGGGTAAATGTAGGGGTATGGGTGGGTTGCGCTTCGGCGGGTCGGTGTGGACTTGTTGGGCCGAAGGGCCTGTTTCCAAACAGTAATGTAATCTAATCTAAACAAATCATACAATACCACCCAATACTATCCCAACAATTCCCCAATATTACCCCAATAATAACAGACCAATCATACAATACCACCCAATGCTATCCCAACAATCCCCAATATTACCCCAAGAATACCACACTAATAACTCAATAGCACCCCATACTATCCCAACAATCCCCAATATTACCCCAAGAATACCACACTAATAACTCAATACCACCCAATAATATCCCAACACTCCGCCAATATTACCCAATAATACCACACTAATAACTCAATAGCACCCCATACTATCCCAATCACACAATACCACTTAAAACTATCCCAACACTATCCCAACAATCCCCAATATTACCCCAATAATACCACACTAATGACACAATACCATCCCAACAATCCCCCAATATTACCCCAACAATACCACACTAATAACTCAATACCACCCAATACTATTCCAACAATCCCGCAATGCTCCCCCAGTAATACCACACTAATAACTCAGTACCACCCAATACTATCCCAACAAATCCCCAATATTACCCAATAATACCACACTAATAACTCAATAGCACCCCATACTATCCCAACAATCCCAAATATTATCCCAATAATACAACAATCATACAATACCATCCAATACTATCCCAACAGTCCCACAATAATATCACATTAATAACTCAATACTACCCAATAATATCCCAACAATTCCCCAATATTACCCCAATAATACCAGACCAATAACTCAATACCACACAATACCACCCAATACTATCCCAACCATCACCCAATATTACACCAATAACACACCAATCATACAATACCACCCAATACTATCCCAACAATCCCCTAATATTCCGCCAATAATACCACACCAATCACACAATATCACCCAATACTATCCCAACAAACCCCCAATATTCCCCCAATAATACCACACCAATCACACAATATCACCCAATACTATCCCAACAATCCCCAATATTACCCCAATAATACCATACTAACAACTCATTACCACCCAATACTATCCCAACAATCCCCCAATATTACCACAATAATACCACACTAATAACTCAATACTACCCAATGCTATCCAAACAATCCCCCAATATTACCCCAATAATACCACACCAATCACACAATACCACCCAATACTATCCCAACAATCCCCCAATATTACCCCAATAATACCACACAAATAACCCAATACCATCCAATACTACCCCAATAATCCACAATATTACCCCAAGAATACCACACTAATGACACAATACCATCCCAACAATCCCCCTATATTACCCAATAATACCACACCAATCACACACTACCACCCAATACTATCCCAACAATCCCTCAATATTACCCCAACAATACCACACTAATAACACACTAATAACTCAATACCACCCAATACTATCCCAACAATCCCGCAATGCTCCCCCAGTAATACCACACCAATAACTCAATAGCACCCAATACTATCCCAACAATCCCCAATATTACCCCAAGAATACCATGTCAATAACTCAATACCACACAATACCACCCAATACTATCCCAACCATCACCCAATATTACACCAATACCACACCAATCATACAATACCACCCAATACTATTCCAACAATCCCCCAATATTACCCCAATAATACCACACTAATAACTCATTACCACCCAATACTACCCCAACAATCCCCCAATATTACCCCAATAATACCACACTAATAACTCATTACCACCCAATACTACCCCAACAATCCCCCAATATTACCACAATAATACCACACTAATAACTCAATACTACCCAATGCTATCCCAACAATCCCCCTATATTACCCAATAATACTACACCAATCACACAATACCACCCAATACTATCCCAACAATCCCCCAATATTACCCCAACAATACCACACTAATAACTCAATACCACCCAATACTATCCCAACAATCCCGCAATGCTCCCCCAGTAATACCACACTAATAACTCAGTACCACCCAATACTATCCCAACAAACCCCCAATATTACCCAATAATACCACACTAATAACTCAATAGCACCCAATACTATCCCAACAATCCCCAATATTACCCCAAGAATACCACACCAATAACTCAATACCACACAATACCACCCAATACTATCCCAACCATCACCCAATATTACACCAATACCACACCTATCATACATTACCACCCAATACTATCCCAACAATCCCCCAATATTCCCCCAATAATACCACACCAATCACACAATATCACCCAATACTATCACAACAATCCCCCAATATTACCCCAATAATACCATACTAATAACCCAATACCACCCAATACTATTCCAACAATCCCCAATATTACTCCAATAATACCACACTAATAACTCATTACCACCCAATACTACCCCAAACATCCCCCAATATTACCACAATAATACCACACTAATAACTCAATACCATCCAATGGTATCCCAACAATACCCCAATATTACCCCAACAATACCACACCAATCACACAATACCATCCAATACTGTCCCAACAATTGCCAATATTATCCCAATAATACAACACCAATCATACAATACCATCCAATACTGTCCCAACAATCCCCCAATAATATCACATTAATAACTCAATACCACCCAAAAATATCCCAACAATCCCCCAATATTACCCCAATAATACCAGACCAATAACTCAATACCACACAATATCACCCAATACTATCCCAACCATCACCCAATATCACACTAACCCAATACCACCAATATTACACGAACCCAATACCACCAATATCACACTAACCCAATACCACCCAATGCTATCCCAACAATCCCCCAATATTCCCCCAATAATACCACACCAATGACACAATAGCACCCAATACTATCCCAACAATCCCCAATATTACCCCAATAATACCACACCAATCACACAATACCACCCAATACTATCCCAACAATCCCCCAATATTACCCCATTAATAACACACTAACCCAATACCACCCAATGCTATCCCAACAATCCCCTAATTTTTCCCCAATAATACCACACTAATAACTCAATACCACCCAATACTATCCCAACAATCCCCCAATATTACCCCAATAATACCACACCAATCACACAATATCACACAATTCTATCCCAACAGTCCCCCAATATTAGGCCAATAATACCACACTCATAACACAATATCACCCAATACTAGCCCAACAAACCCCCAATATTACCCAATAATACCACACTCATAACACAATCTCACCCAATACTATCCCAACAATCCCCCAATGCTCCCCCAGTAATACCACACTAATAACTCTAAACCATCCAATACTATCCCAACAATCCCCCAATATTACCCCAATAATACAACACTAATAACCCAATACCACCCAATACTATCCCAACCATCCCCCAATATTACCCCAACAATACCACACCAATCACACAATACCACCCAATACTGTCCCAATAATCCCCAATATTATCGCAATAATACAATACCAATCACACAATATCACCCGATTCTATCACCATGGGCCGCACGGGTGGCACAGTGGTTAGCACTGCTGCCTCACAGCGCCTGAGACCCGGGTTCAATTCCCGCCACAGGCGACTGACTGTGTGGAGTTTGCAAGTTCTCCCGGTGTCTGCGTGGGTTTCCTCCGGGTGCTCCGGTTTCCTCCCACAGTCCAAAGATGTGCAGGTCAGGTGAATTGGCCATGCTAAATTGCCCGTAGTGTAAGGTAAGGGGTAAATGTAGGGGTATGGGTGGGTTGCGCTTCGGCGGGTCGGTGTGGACTTGTTGGGCCGAAGGGCCTGTTTCCAAACTGTAATGTAATCTAATCTAAACAAATCATACAATACCACCCAATACTATCCCAACAATTCCCCAATAATACCACATTAATAACTCAATACCGCCCAATAAAATCCCAACAATCCCCCAATATTACCCTAATAATAACAGACCAATACTTCAAAACCACACAATACCACCCAATACTATCCCAACCATCCCCCAATATTACCCCAATACTACCACACCAATCATACAATACCACCCAAAACTATCTCAACAATCCCCCAATATTCCCCCAATAATACCACACCAATCACACAATGCCACCTAATACTATCCCAACACTATCCCAACAATCCACAATATTACCCCAATAATACCACACTAATGGCACAATACCACCTAATACCATCCCAACAATCCCCCAATATTACCCAATAATACCACACCAATCACACAATACCACCCAATACTATCCCAACAATCCCCCAATATTACCCCAACAATACCACATTAATAACTCAATACCACCCAATACTATCCCAACAATCTCGCAATACGCCCCCAGTATCACAACACTAATAACTCAGTACCACCCAATACTATCCCAACAAACCACCAATATTACCCAATAATACCACACTAATAACTCAATAGCACCCAATACTATCCCAACAATCCCCAAAATTACCCCACAATACCACAGTAATAACTCAATACCACCCAATACTATCCCAACAATCCCACAATACTCCCCCAGTAATACCACACTAATAACTCAGTACCACCCAATACTATCCCAACAATCCCCAATATTACCCCATGAATACCACACTAATAACTCAATACCATCCAATACTATCCCAACAATCCCAAATATTATCCCAATAACACAACACCAATCATACAATACCATCCATTACTATCCCAACAATCCCCCAATAATATCACATTAATAACTCAATACCACCCAATAATATCCCAACAATTCCCCAATATTACCCCAATAATACCAGACCTATAACTCAATACCACACAATACCACCCAATACTATCCCAACCATCACCCAATATTACCCCAATAATACCACAGTAATATCTCAATACCACCCAATACCATCCCAACAATTGCCCAATATTACCCAATAATACCACACTAATAACTCAATACCAACCAATATTATCCCAACAATCCCCCAATACTCCCACACTAATAACTCAATACCACCCAATACTATCCCAACAATTCCCAATATTACCCCAATAATACCACACCAATCACACAATAGCACCCAATACTATCCCAACAATCCCCAATAATATCCCCAAAATACCACACCAATCACACAATACCACCCAATACTAAACCCAACAATCCCCCAATATTCCCCCAATAATACCACACCAATCACACAAAGTCACCCAATTCTATCCCAACAATCCCCCGATATTACCCCAATAATACCACACTAATAGCTCAATACTACCCCATACTATCCCAACAATCCCCCAATAATACCACACCAATCACACAATACCACCCAATACAATCCCAAAAATTCCCCGATATTACCCCACTAATACCACAATAATAACTCAATACCACCCAATACGATCCCAACAAACCACCAATATTACCCCAATAATACCACACTAATAACCTACTACCACCCAATTCTATCCCAACAATCCCTCAATATTACACCAATAATACTTCACTAATAACTCAATACCATCCAATACTATCCCAACAATCCCCATTATTATCCCAATAATACCACACTAATAACCCAATACCACCCAATACTATCCCAACAAACCCCCAATACTACCCCAACAAGACCACACCAATCGCACAATACCACCCAATACTGTCCCAATAATCCTCAATATTATCCCAATAATACAATACCAATCATACAATACCACCCAATAAAATCCCAACAATTCCCCAATATTACCCCAATAATACCAGACCAATAACTCAATACCACACAATACCACCCAATACTATCCCAACCATCCCCCAATATTACCCCAATAATACCACACAAATCATACAATACCACCCAATACTATCCCAACCATCCTCCAATATTACCCCAATAATACCACACCAATCACACAATACCACCCTATGCTATCCCAACAATCCCCCAATATTCCCCCACTAATACCACATCAATAACAAAATATCACCCAATACTATTCCAACAATCCCCCAATATTAGCCCAATAATACCACACTAATAATTCAATACCACCCAATAATATCCCAACAATCCGCCATTATTACCCAATAATACCACACCAATCACACAATACCACCTAATACTATCCCAACACTATCCCAACAATCCCCAATATTCCCCCAATAATACCACACCAATCACACAATACCACCCAATGCTATCCCAACAAACCCCCAATATTACCCCAACAAGACCACACCAATCGCACAATACCACCCAATACTGTCCCAATAATCCTCAATATTATCCCAATAATACAATACCAATCATACAATACCACCCAATAAAATCCCAACAATTCCCCAATATTACCCCAATAATACCAGACCAATAACTCAATACCACCCAATAATATCCCAACAATTCCCCAATATTACCCCAATAATACCAGACCAATAACTCAATACCACACAATACCACCCAATACTATCCCAACCATCCCCCAATATTACCCCAATAATACCACACAAATCATACAATACCACCCAATACTATCCCAACCATCCTCCAATATTACCCCAATAATACCACACCAATCACACAATACCACCCAATGCTATCCCAACAATCCCCCAATATTCCCCCACTAATACCACATCAATAACAAAATATCACCCAATACTATTCCAACAATCCCCCAATATTAGCCCAATAATACCACACTAATAATTCAATACCACCCAATAATATCCCAACAATCCGCCATTATTACCCAATAATACCACACCAATCACACAATACCACCTAATACTATCCCAACACTATCCCAACAATCCCCAATATTCCCCCAATAATACCACACCAATCACACAATACCACCCAATGCTATCCCAACAATCCCCCAATATTCCCCCAATAATACCACAAAATAACAAAATATCACCCAATACTATTCCAACAATCCCCCAATATTAGCCCAATAATACCACACTAATAATTCAATACCACCCAATAATATCCCAACAATCCGCCATTATTACCCAATAATACCACACCAATCACACAATACCACCTAATACTATCCCAACACTATCCCAACAATCCCCAATATTCCCCCAATAATACCACACCAATCACACAATACCACCCAATACTATCCCAACAATCCCCCAATATTACCCCAACAATACCACACAAATCATACAATACCACCCAATACTATCCCAACCATCCTCCAATATTACCCCAATAATACCACACCAATCACACAATACCACCCAATGCTATCCCAACAATCCCCCAATATTCCCCCACTAATACCACATCAATAACAAAATATCACCCAATACTATTCCAACAATCCCCCAATATTAGCCCAATAATACCACACTAATAATTCAATACCACCCAATAATATCCCAACAATCCGCCATTATTACCCAATAATACCACACCAATCACACAATACCACCTAATACTATCCCAACACTATCCCAACAATCCCCAATATTCCCCCAATAATACCACACCAATCACACAATACCACCCAATGCTATCCCAACAATCCCCCAATATTCCCCCAATAATACCACAAAATAACAAAATATCACCCAATACTATTCCAACAATCCCCCAATATTAGCCCAATAATACCACACTAATAATTCAATACCACCCAATAATATCCCAACAATCCGCCATTATTACCCAATAATACCACATCAATCACACAATACCACCTAATACTATCCCAACACTATCCCAACAATCCCCAATATTCCCCCAATAATACCACACCAATCACACAATACCACCCAATACTATCCCAACAATCCCCCAATATTACCCCAACAATACCACACTAATAACTCAATACCACCCAATACTATCCCAACAATTCCCCAATATTACCCCAACAATACCACACTGTTAGCGCGGATGAAATGATATCAGTCCGAGCCCAGAGTGCGGTTCAACAATCGGTAACGTTTATTGATACAGTAACACCGGCGGAGACCAACCGAGGTCCGAATCTCGGCTGTTCTGCTGTTCCCGCACGCAGCTACACATTATATACCTTTCTTTGTCAGGATGGGAGGATTTTGAGTATGAATGGGATGATAGTTCCCCATCATCGCTGGAGTAGGTGCAAATGGTGGGTTTCCTGCCGTCCCAGGAGAGTAAACGGGTCCAGGTACTATCTGCTTGTCTCTCTCTGTGAGGGCTGGGGGCGAGCACCCCCCTTTGTTCCCTTGGGGTGCTGGTGAGTATTAGTCTGTTCGTTCCTGTCTGGTGGATGCCTGTCCTTTGTGTCAGGATGGTTCTGTATTGATGAATATGGATGTGTTTCAGTCCGTCTCTTGATTTGATAAGGAGATGGGTTTCCATATTAATTAGCTCCGGAGTTTCGGTCTATGAGTCATGGTTAGTGTCTGGCCTAGTGTGGATTTGATCTGTCCTCTGGCTCCCGTCTCCCGGTCACGTGGGCGGACCGGCAGCTGCTGAGTTCTGTGGGTTTAAGCTGCGGCTGCCGTTGGTTAAAACAAAAAAATGAATTCCTATAGTTTTACCGATGTAGGCATAGTCCCGTGGCAAATGCGGGGCGGCTCTGATGCCCGCTTGCATTCCCCCCTTTTGGCAAGGGGTTGGACACATCCACACCCCCGATGCCGAAACATTGAAAGTCGGTTCCTCGCCCGGTACACTCCACCGGCCGTCATGCTGCAGTCATGGGGCCTTTGGATAGTCCTGGGAGATGGTTACATTAACTCGAGCCCTGTGAGCTCGTGGTGCCTGATCGCCCGCCAGAAGTCTATGGCGTGGAGCATGGCCTTTCTGGCCTTTCATTTCTTGTGCTGACAGCATGAGTGACACGCCACCAGGAGCCAGGCCAGAGCCAGCAGTAACTGTATGCCTACTGTATGGTGTGCGAGATGATTCGGATCCAGGGATGGATGTTTACATTCAGGCCCCAATCCCACACCCTCTGTGCCCAGCCCTGGGACTGCAGAGCTGTCCCTGTGTCCTCCTCTAGGTTCTTTATATGTGATTGCAACTGGTGGTACAGTTTCACTGAGTGCCCTACCCGGGTCCTAAGCTCCTGTAAGACCTCGGCCAAATGTGGGATGGGGGCTTGTTCGAGCTCCTGATATTCCCTGAGGGTGTCCCTGAATTTGTCGGTAGTTTGTATGGACTCGGGGTTCCGTCGTCGGGCCTCTGAGATGTGAGCTTGCCCAATTGTGACTGGGCGCCTGGGGGTGAAGCAGAACTCGTGCTGGGGAATCGGGCACTGCAGTCCGTTATACCAAAATGAGGTTTCAAGAGTAGAGACACAATATCGTCCCCCCCCACCATACTCCGCCCTAGTGAAGTGGGGACCCATGGGTTCGATTTCAAGGGTGCAGCCCTGTGTCCGGTTGAACCCGCAGTCCGCTGTTTCACTCCTTCGTAAGGGGTGAGGGCAGATTGTAATTGCCCCCCGCCGCTTGCAGCCTGTAAGCGGCACCCCGTACACAGCGCCGTTTCGAGATATGGCTGTGTGGTGAGCTAAACGATATTTAGGCGGTTAGAGTCAAGTCAAAGGTGGGGGGGGAGGTGTCTATCCGATCGGGGCTTAAGGGAAGGGTTTAAGCTGGGACCAGTGTTTCCATCTGCCCTTTCCTTTCATGTCGACACAGGCATGACAGGCGGCCCTGACCAGGACTTTGTCCCCAACGCTGGGAAGGGGTTGGACGGGCAGATGCGGTTGCAGTTTTGCCTGGTACCTAATGTCCTGTTGGTCACGCGCAGTTTGTCTAAGGGCCCGCAGCTGCGCGTCCAGCTGCCTGATATAGCGCGTCACCCTGTCCCTCAGGGGGGCCATGTCTTCCCCCCCGACCATGACGTTCTCTGGTAGTCGCATGGCCCTCCCCGTCATGAGCTCGAAGGGAGTGAGGCCAGTGGAGCGGCCCGGGGTGGCCCTTAAGCGCATCAGTATGCAGGGCAGAACGTCCACCCAGCCCTGCCCTGTTTCAGTGATCGCCTTCGTGAGGGTCTGGTTCATGCGCTCGACCATCCCGGAGCTCTGGGGATGGAACGGGACGTGGAAGCGCTGTCTGATGCCTAGGAGGCGGCAGGCCAGTTTCATTGCGCGCCCGGTGAAGTATGTGCCCTGGTCCGAGTCAATCTGGAGGGGGACCCCCCAGCGCGGGAAGATGTCGAAGGCCAGCACTTTGGCCACGGTGACCGATGTACAGTCCCGTGTAGGGAAGGCTTCTACCCAGCGCGTGAAAGGGTCAACGATCCCCAGGCAATACTTCTTGCCACGGCTGGAGGGTAGGGGGCCTGTGAAATCAACCTGGAGGTTCTCCCAGGGCCCCTTGGGCCGTGGCTGGTGCGCCAGGGGAATGTGCAGGAGCCGCCCCGGGTTGTGCTGGGCGCAGACAACGCATCGGCAGCAGTGTTTGGCCACGTCACGGCCGAGGCCGGGCCACCACCAGTCGGTCTGGAGCCTAGCAAGCGTTCCGTTGCGGCCAGCGTGGTCTGGCTCGTGGTGTAGTTGCATCAAGGTCGTTCTGATGGCCAGGGGGGCCACGACCCTGCCGCCGTGCCGCCACACCCCATCGGGTTCGCGGGCTGCGCCCTTTGCCAGCCAGTCCTCTACCTCTCCGGGCTGTGCGCAATTCTGGACGTCCAGGACGTTCACGTCCCGGACCTCAGTAGCCGGTGCTGCATACGCGGGCAGTAGCGCCGCGCCCGCGGAGGCCTTGGCGGCCAGGTCGGCCCAATGATTCCCTAGCCGTTCAGGGGTGGTGGCCCGCTGGTGTGCTTTGATTTTTATCACCGCGGCGAGCAGGGGGAGGCGTGCGGCCGTCACCAGGTCACGGACCGTATTTTCGTGTTTAATCTGGCCACCGCCGGCCGTAATAAAGCCCTGGCGGTTCCACGCTGCCATGTAATCATGGACTACCACAAAAGCGTACTGGCTGTCGGTAAAGATGTTTACCCGCTTGCCTGCTCCCAGGCGGAGTGCGGCGGTGAGGGCGACCAGCTCCGCGACCTGGGCGGGGGTGTCGCCCCCCATCATTCCCTGTACTTGGGTGGTCCCGGTATGGTCGACCACCTACCATCCCGTTTGGTAGGACCCCTCGACAAGCCTATGTGAGCCGTCCACATACAAAGGCAGGTCGGGATCAGGGACCGGGCTGTCGGCCACGCAGTCCCCCTCTGCCGAGTCGATGGCGGCCTGGCAATGGTGGGGTTCTCCCACCGCGATAATCCCGTCGGAGGGGTTTGGCCCTGTGTCCCTAACGATCTGTATGGACTGGTCCCGGGGGAGGAGAACCGCCTCCCAAGTTGCCCTGCGGGCATCCGAGACCGTCCAAAGGCGGCCCGTGTTCAGGAGTTCAACTATCGTGTGTCTAGTGTGTAGTATTATCTGTCCGGACATGGTGACCGGCTCACACACCCAGACCGCCCATGCGGCGCAATCCAGCGCCGCCACGCCGCGGTGCATGCCCTTCACGACCGGGGACTCCTTTGTGGAGTAGTAACCTACTGGTCTCATGTGGTCGCCTGACGTTTGGGTGTAAAACCCCCCCTTGAGTCCGTAAAAGATGTGGAAGGGCTTGGATAGGTCGGGGAGGCGCAGGGGCGGGGCACTGAGGAGATGGGACTTTAACTTAGAATAAGCGTCGTCCTGTTCGGATCCCCATACCACCCTCTCCGCTCCTGGCCTGCCCCCCTTCACTAGGCGCTGAATGGGTTTGGCGATAGTGGCGAAATGTGCAATGAAAGAGCGACAGTAGTTAAAAAGCCCCAAGTCACGGCGGATTCCCCTGACTGTGTCCGGCCGCGGCATGTCGGCGATGGCCGACTTGCAGTCGGCGGGTAAGGTCTTGCTTCCCTGGCTGATGTTGTGTCCCAGGTACCGGACTTTTGCCAGTCCGACCTGGGCCTTCATGGGGCTTATTTTGAATCCTGCCCGGCCGAGGGTCCGCAGGACAGCGGCCAGGGGTCCCAGGTGGTGGCGCGCGTCTGTGGACACGATCAAAAGGTCGACTACATACTGTAGGTGGGTGCTCGAGAAGGGGGAAAGGTCACACCCCTCCAGGGTACGGCTCATGACCCTGTGGAAAATGTTAGGGCTTTTGTGGAAGCCCTGCGGCAGGTGGGTCCATGTATACTGTCTGTCCTGCAGTGTGAAGGCAAACTTGTCCTGTGAGTCACGGTGCAGGGGAATGGACCAAAAGCCATTCGCCACGTCCAGGACCGTAAATATCCGATGTGAGGGTTCGAGGCCGTTGAAGATGGTGGTCGGGCTGGCTACGATAGGATGCCTCAGTGGCGCGCAGCGCCTCAGGTTTAATCGGGTATTGTGGGTGCGGGGCGTGTACGGGCCCGGGTATCCGCTCAGGAGGAGAACGGACGAGGCCGCAGTCCTGCTTGCTCGTGGCCCACACCTCTGGGACTAGTTGGCAGACGGCCCCGAAGGCACCGTCCTTGGCCCAGTCCCGGGCGATGGGCACACTGGGGGCAAGCGCAGCGACGGATTTAGTGGGCACCCATCTACCCTCGTGGGCGCTCTTGTGAAACTTGCGGGATGTCCACAGGAGGCGGCGGTGGAATGCGTCCACCACTGCCCCCAGTTCGCCCAGAAGGTCAATACCCATAATCATCCCCTCCCAGAAATGCACGGGGAGTAAAATGTTGTCAACCTCTAGGAGGACGGCCTCGCTTCGGCGTGCAATAACCGAGCTCCCCCCAACCCTTTTAATGGAAATGGAGTGGTGGGTTGAGGGAAGGTCGAAGTCAGTGAGGGAGACCGACGCCCCCGTATCAATCAAAATCTTGCATCGGCAGCCCCCTCGCGATGCGGAAACCCAGATACAGGGGTCGGCTCCTGGGACGGCGGCCGACGCTACTCAGTCTTTGCGTCGGGCGAGCAGCTGTAAAAGCTCGATCAGCTGGTCCCGACTGAGTTGATCCCAGTCGGGGGCGGTGGGTTTCGGGGTTGGGCTGCGAGGTTTGTGGGGTTTGTGGGGCTGGGGTCGCTGTTGACCCCTTGTCTGGGGCGATCCTGGTCGTGGGGGCACGAGGAGTGCGGCTGTGAAAGTGGCTGGCCCCCCTTCGGACCCGGACCCCAGGGGCGTCGGAATGAGAGCGGGCATTGGGCTTTGCGGTGCCCCGTCCGTTTGCAGCGGAAGGAAACGTCCGGTTCGTCCGTCGAAACTGCCGCAACCGCAGGCGCCGCTCGGTTATCAAGGGACATGGCCCAGTTCTCAAGCTCCGCAAAGGTGACATAGGGCACCAGGCCTGTCCGTAGGACTGCCTGGTGTGCAGGGCTCAGGCCGTCTTTGTATAATTGGACGAATGCAGGGTTCTGCCTATCAGCGTTGGGAACCCCGCTGTGTGCTCGGAACGCCTCAAACTTGCGGACCCCATATTCCTGGGTGCCCTCCCCAGGTTTCTGAGTGATACCCACAATGGCGTTCCAGTCGACCGGTGTCTGGCCGAGCGCCTCGCTGACATCAGCCTTGAAGTCGGCGAGGGCAACCTCCTGTTCGCGACGGCTGTCGCTGAGGTCAGCGCACCAGGACCCATTCTGAAGGTTCTGGCAGATCTGCATCTCCCTAAGCCTCTGCCAAAATTCAGCGTTATTGTGCCGGGGCTTAAGGGCAGGGAGCCTGTCCAGAAGTTTCATGGTGTCGCCCGGGGTCAGGGAGACGTAGGTCATCTTAAGGCGGGGGTTCTGGGAAAGGGTCATGGCCCGTCCCCTCTCCCCTCCCCCGGGAGTATATTCAACTTTCACCGGGGCTGCACGGGCATAGCCCGAGCACGATTCCCGGGGGTCCGGATTGTCCGTGAGCCCCTCCCAGTCCCAGGTGGGGGACAGCGGGGCGCTGGGCGCATCAGATAAGGTTGGTACGGGCAGTAAGCGCTCTGTGGCCTGCTTTTTCTTGTCTTGGACATAAAGCTGAGCCTTGCCAGCAAGCCTAACGTGTGCCTGTAGCACCAGGACGCAAGCTTTCTCATACCTATCTTTCCTCTGGCGGGCCCACCACTTGCACTGTACATTCAGCAGGTCAGCGGGTCGCCAGCCTGAGCGAAGCATAGCTTTAATAACTTTTTTATTCTCATCGGCTAGAAAACGGGTAAGGGAACCCTCTGGCCCCCAATCTAGGTCTTCAGCCGCACTTCCACCCATGGTAGGGGCTCAGCGGGTGTAACTTGACAGAAGCTAAAGTAAAGTAAAGCTAGCAGGCATGCTAAGGGATGTCGCTGGCACGAGCTTATTAATCTCCCAGTCGGGGAGCCCACTCCCTGTAAGTCGAACCCTAGCCCCGCGGGTCAACCTGGGCAGGGATGGGGATAGTTACAGACGGAGTGCATATCGATTCCTGAGCGCGCGACCCCGGGTTTCCGTGAGTCTCTCTCTCACCGCCTGACGTTCAGCGGCCGTGTGTACCCCACAAACACTGGGCGTGAACCAGGGGTCCGAGTGCAAGGGGGTGGGGGGGGGCGTGAACTCAGACCTAACCGCGCCTGATCCTGCAGAGGCCAACACCTCGGGACCGCAAAGTCAATGGGCAGAGCGCGTAACCGTCGCTTGGCCCAGAGGCTCCGCGTCTCGGGCTGGTTTGGAGGACTTCCCTTCTTGTAGCGCGCGTAGACCTCCCAGCCTCTACCGCGTACGCAAGGAAGGCGCTAAAACCGGGCTCAACGTACAATGGGGTCCCCTATCTCCTACTGCAGAGGTCAACCAGGAAGGCTTGTTTGGTCGGTTTTTAAACAGGGGGGGTCAATCTGTCGGGGTCTCGTACCTAAAGTCGTCGGTCGAAGGATAGTCTGTCAGTCACAGTAGCACATTAACAATAAACGACAATAATAATAATCATGCACGCGTTCACTCGTGTTCCGCGACCCCAATCGCCCACCCGCGAAGGATCACTTACACACACACACACACTTTTAAAGAGTACTCTACCATTACACGACTGCCGGACTCACTCTGTTCACAGGTTCAGATAACGGCCGGCAGTGAAGTCCCTTGCGGGGCACTGGGAGACTTTTACACGAGAAGTAAAAGAGTAAAGATACTCACCCAGTGCCGTCGCAGGGATCCAGCAGCCATCGTTAACCAGGACAAAGCCCCCAATTGTTAGCGCGGATGAAATGACATCAGTCCGAGCCCAGAGTGCGGTTCAACAATCGGTAACATTTATTGATACAGTAACACCGGCGGAGACCAACCGAGGTCCGAATCTCGTATGTTCTGCTGTTCCCGCGCGCTGCTACACATTATATACCTTTCTTTGTCAGGATGGGAGGATTTTGAGTATGAATGGGTTGATAGTTCCCCATTATCGCTGGAGTAGGTGCAAATGGCGGGTTTACTGCCGTCCCAGGAGAGTTGCAGTGTACACACAATCGGGTGCTCCTTGGATTATGTAAATGGATCCGGGTACTATCTGCTTGTCTCTCTCTGTGAGGGCTGGGGGCGAGCACCCCCCTTTGTTCCCTTGGGGTGCTGGTGTGTATTAGTCTGTTCGTTCCTGTCTGATGGATGCCTGTCTTTGGGTCAGGATGGTTCTGTATTGATGAATATGGATGTGTTTCAGTCCGTCTCTTGACTTGATTAGGAGATGGGTTTCCATATTAATTAGCTCCGGAGTTTCGGTCTATGAGTCATGGTTAGTGTCTGGCCTAGTGTGGATTTGATCTGTCCTCTGGCTCCCGTCTCCCGGTCACGTGGGCGGACCGGCAGCTGCTGAGTTACATAGAACATAGAAGAATACAGCGCAGTACAGGCCCTTGGGCCCTCGATGTTGCGCCGATCCAAGCCCACCTAAACTACACTAACCCACTATCCTCCATATACCTATCCAATGCCCTCTTAAATGCCCATAAAGAGGGAGAGTCCACCACTGTTACTGGCAGGGCATTCCATGAACTAACGACTCGCTGAGTGAAGAACCTACCCCTAACATCAGTCCTATATCTACCCCCCCTTAATTTAAAGCTATGCCCCCTTGTAATACCCGACTCCATACGCGGGAAAAGGTTCATACTGTCGACCCTATCTAACCCCCTAATCATCTTGTACACCTCAATCAAGTCACCCCTAAACCTTCTTTTCTCTAGTGAAAACAGCCCCAAGTGCCTCAGTCTTTCCTCATACGGTTTTCCTTCCATACCAGGCAACATCCTGGTAAACCTCCTCTGCACCCGTTCCAATGCCTCCACATCCTTCCTATAGTATGGCGACCAAAACTGCACACAATATTCCAGATGCGGCCGTACCAGAGTCTTATACAACTGCATCATGACCTCAGGACTCCGGAACTCAATTCCTCTACCAATAAAAGCCAGTACGCCATATGCCTTCCTCACCGCACTATTTACCTGGGTGGCAACTTTCAGAGATCTGTGTACATGGACACCAAGATCCCTCTGCTCATCCACACTACCAAGTATCCGACCATTAGCCCAGTACCCCATCTTTTTGTTATTCTTCCCAAAGTGAATCACCTCGCACTTAGCTACATTGAATTCCATCTGCCACCTTTCTGCCCAGCTCTGCAGCTTCTCTATATCCTGCTGTAACCTGCCACATGCTTCCTCACTGTCAACAACTCCTCCGACTTTCGTATCATCCGCAAACTTGCTCACCCAATCTTCTAACCCCTCTTCCAGGTCATTTATAAAAATGACAAACAGCAATGGTCCCAAAACAGATCCTTGCGGAACACCGCTAGTGACGGCACTCCATGAAGAAACTTTGCCATCAACTACTACCCTCTGTCTTCTTCCATCCAGCCAATTCCTAATCCAAACCTCTAACTCACCCTCAATGCCATATCTCCGTATTTTCTGCAGTAGCCTACCATGGGGAACCTTATCAAACGCCTTACTAAAATCCATATATACCACATCTACCGCTTTCCCCTCATCAACCTCCTTCGTCACCTTTTCAAAGAATTCAATAAGGTTTGTGAGGCACGACTTGCCCTTCACAAAACCATGCTGACTATCCTTGATCACATTATTCCTATCGAGATGTGCATAAATCCTATCCCTTACAATTCTCTCTAAGACTTTGCCCACAACAGAAGTGAGACTCACCGGCCTATAGTTACTAGGGCTATCCCTACTCCCCTTTTTGAACAAGGGAACCACATTTGCTATCCTCCAGTCTTCTGGGACTACTCCTGTAGACAAAGAGGACATAAAAATCAAGGCCAATGGCTCTGCAATCTCCTCCCTTGCTTCCCAGAGAATCCTAGGATAAATGCCATCAGGCCCAGGGGACTTATCTATTTTCACCATTTCCAGGATTTCCAACACCTCTTCTCTACATACCTCAAAGCCATCCATTCTACTTATTTGTGCCTCAGTATTCTCATCGACAACAATGCCCTGTTCCTGAGTGAATACTGAAGAAAAGTATTCATTCAGTGTCTCCCCAATCTCTTCCGCCTCCACACGCAACTTCCCCCTACTATCCTTGACTGGACCTATTCCTACCCTAGTCATTCTTTTATTCCTAACATACCTATAGAAAGCCTTAGGGTTTTCCCTAATCCTATCTACTAAGGACCTTTCATGTCCCCTCCTTGCTGCTTTTAGCTCTCTCTTCAGGTCCTTCCTGGCTACCCTATAACTCTCAATCGCCCCAATTGAACCTTCACGTCTCATCTTGAGATAGGCCGCCCTCTTCCATTTAACAAGGGATTCCAATTCCTTATTAAACCACGGCTCCCTCGCACGACCCTTTCCTTCCTGCCTGACAGGTACATAATTATCAAGGACACTCAATAGTTGCCCCTTGAACAAGTTCCACATATCAGTTACACTCTTGCCTTGGAGTCTACTTTTCCAAGCCACACATCCTAAGTCATGCCTCACCGCATCATAATTTCCCTTACCCCAGCTATAATTCTTGCCCTGTAGTACACACTTATCCCTCTCCATCACGAGTGTAAAAATCACCGAATTATGGTCACTATCCCCAAAGTGCTCACCTACCTCTAATTCTAACACCTGGCCTGGTTCGTTACCCAGAACCACATCCAGTATGGCCTCACCTCTTGTTGGCCTGTCTACATATTGTGTCAGGAAACTCTCCTGCACACATTGAACAAACACTGACCCATCTAACGAACTTGAGCTATAGCTTTCCCAATCAATATCAGGAAAGTTAAAGTCCCCCATAACAACCACCCTATTACTGTCACTCATCTCCTGAATCACCTTCCCAATCCTTTCTTCAATGATTCTAGGACTATTAGGAGGCCTGTAAAAGACTCCTAACAGGGTGACCTCACCTTTCCTATTCCTAACCTCAGCCCAAACTACCTCAGATGGCAAGTCCTCATCCATCGTCCTTTCCACCGCTGTAATACTATCTTTGACAAGCAATGCCACACCTCCCCCTCTTTTACCCCCACCTCTGACCCTACTAAAACATTTAAATCCCGGAACCTGCAACAGCCAATCCTGTCCCTGTTCTAGCCATGTCTCCGTAATAGCCACAATAGCCATGTAGAGTTCTGTGGGTTTAAGCTGCAGCTGCCGTTGGTTAAAACACAAAATGAATTCCTATAGTTTTACCGATGTAGGCATAGTCCCGTGGCAAATGCGGGGCGGCTCTGATGCCTGCTTGCAACACTAATAACTCAATACCATCCAATACTATCCCAACAATCCCCCAATACTCCCCCAGTAATACCACACTAATAACTCAGTACCACCCAATACTATCCCAACAAACCCCCAATATTACCCAATAATACCACACTAATAACTCAATACCATCCAATACTATCCCAACAATCCCCCAATACTCCCCCAGTAATACCACACTAATAACTCAATACCAACCAATACTATCCCAACAATCCCCCAACACTCCCCAAGAATACCACACTAATAACTCAATACCACCCAATACAATCCCAACAATCCCCAATAATACCACACCAATCACACAATACCACGCAATACAATCCCAACAATCCCCCGATATTACCCCAATAATAATACACCAATTGTACAATACCACCCAATACTAAACCCAACAATCCCCCAATATTCCCTCAATAATACCACACCAATCACACAATATCACCCAACACTATCCCAACAATCCCCCAATATCACCCCAATAATACCACACCAATCACACAATATTACCTAATACTATCCCAACAATCCCCAATATTTCCCCAATAATACCACACTAATAACACAACACCACTCAAAACTATCCCAACAATCCCCCAATATTACCCAAAAATACCACACTACTAACTCAATACCACCCAATACAATCCCAATAAACCACCAATATTACCCCAATAATACCACACTAATAACCCAATACCACCCAATTCTATCACAACAGTCCCCAATATTACCCCAAAATTACCACACTAATAACCCACTACTACCCAATACTATCCCAACAATCCCCCAATATTACACCAATAATACTTCACTAATAACCCAATACCATCCAATACTATCCCAACAATCCCCATTATTATCCCAATAATACCACACTAATAACCCAATACCACCCAATACTATCCCAACAATCCCCAATATTACCCGAATAATACCACACCAATCACACAATACCACCCAATACTATCCCAACTATCCCCCAATATTCCCCCAATGCCACATGAAAAACTCAATACCACCCAATAAATTCCCAACAATTCCCTAATATTACCCGATTAATACTACACTAATAACTCAATGCCACCAAATAAAATCCCAACAATCCCCCAATATTACCCCAATAATACCACACCAATCACACAATACCACCCAATTCTATCCCAATGATCCCCTAATATTACCCCAATAATACCACATCAATCACAAAATACCACCCAATACTATCCCAACCATCCCCCAAAATTGCCCCCAATAATACCACATTAATAACTCAATACCACCCAACAAAATCCAAACAATTCCCTAATATTACCCCAATAATACCACCCCAATCACACAATACCACCCAATTCTATCCCAACAATCCCCTAATATCACCCCAATAATACCACACCAATCATAAAATACCACCCAATACTATCCCAACAATCCCCGATATTACCCCAATAATACCACAGTAATACTCAATACCACCCAACACAATCCCAACAATCCCCCAATATCATCCCAATAATACCACACCAATCACACAATATCACCCAATACTATCCCAACAATTCCCCAATATTACCCAAAATTACCACACTAATAACTCAATACCACCCAATACGATCCCAACAAACCACCAATATTACCCCAATAATACCACACAAATAACCCAATACCACCCAATTCTATCCCAACAATCCCCAATATTACCCCAAAAATACCACACTAATAACCCACTATCACCCAATACTATCCCAACAATCCCCCAATATTACATCAATAATACCACACCAATCACACAATACCATGCAATACAATCCCAACATTCCCCCGATATTACCCCAATAATACCACAATAATAACTCAATACCACCCAATACTATCCCAACAATCCCCCAATATCACCCCAATAATACCACACCAATCACACAACACCACCAAATACGATCCCAACAAACCACCAATATTACCCCAATAATACCACACGAATAACCCAATACCACCCAATACTATCCCAACAATCCCCAATATTACCCCAAAAATACCACACGAATAACCCAATACCATCCAATACTATCCCAACAATCCCCAATATTACCCCAATAATACCACACTAATATCACAACAACCCCCAATATTACCCGAATAATACCACACCAATCACACAATACCACCTAATACTATCCCAACTATCCCCCAATATTCCCCTCAATAATACCACATTAATAACTCAACAATCCTGAGCTGAAAATGTGTTGCTGGAAAAGCACAGCAGGTCAGGCAGCATCCAAGGAGCAGGAGAATCGTCGTTTCGGGCATGAGCCCTTCTTCAGGAATGAGGAAAGTGTGTCCAGCAGATAAAAGGTAGGGAGGAGAGACTTGGGGGAGGGGCGTTGGAAATGCGATAGGTGGAAGGATGTTAAGGTGAGGGTGATAGGCCGGAGAGGGGGTGGGGGCGGAGAGGTCAGGAAGAAGATTGCAGGTTAGGAAGGTGGTGCTGAGTTTGAGGGTTGGGACTGAGACAAGGTGGGGGGAGGGGAAATGAGGAAACTGGAGAAATCTGAGATCATCCCTTGTGGTTGGAGGGTTCCTAGGCGGAAGATGAGGCGTTCTGCCTCCAGCCGTCGTGTTGCTCCATTTCTATCTCGGGCGACTGAATCAACACGGACATTTACTATAAAGCGACCGACTCCCACAGCTACCTAGACTACACCTCCTCCCACCCTGCCCCCTGTAAAAACGCCATCCCATATTCCCAATTCCTTCGTCTCCGCCGCATCTGCTCCCAGGAGGACCAGTTCCAATACCGCACAACCAAGATGGCCTCCTTCTTCAAGGACCGCAATTTCCCCCCAGACGTGATCGACGATGCTCTCCACCACATCTCCTCCACTTCCCGCTCCTCCACCCTTGAGCCCCGCCCCTCCAATCGCCACCAGGACAGAACCCCACTGGTCCTCACCTACCACCCCACCAACCTCCATATACATCGTATCATCCGTCGTCATTTTCGCCACCTCCAAACGGACCCCACCACCAGGGATATATTTCCCTCCACCCCCCTATCAGCGTTCTGAAAAGACCACTCCCTCCGTGACTCCCTCGTCAGGTCCACACCCCCCACCAACCCAACCTCCACTCCCGGCACCTTCCCCTGTAACCGCAAGAAATGCAAAACTTGCGGCCACACCTCCCCCCTTACTTCTCTCCAAGGCCCCAAGGGATCCATCCATATCCGCCACAAATTCACCTGCACCTCCACACACATCATTTACTGCATCCGCTGCACCCGATGTGGCCTCCTCTACATTAGGGAGACAGGCCGCCTACTTGCGGAACGTTTCAGAGAACACCTCTGGGACACCTGGACCAACCAACCCAACCGCCCCTTGGCTGAACACTTTAACTCCCCCTCCCACTCCACCAAGGACATGCAGGTCCTTGGACTCCTCCATCGCCAGACCATAGCAACATGACGGCTGGAGGAAGAGCGCCTCATCTTCCGCCTAGGAACCCTCCAACCACAAGGGATGAACTCAGATTTCTCCAGTTTCCTCATTTCCCCTCCCCTCACCTTGTCTCAATCCCAACCCTCGAACTCAGCACCGCCTTCTTGACCTGCAATCTACTTCCTGGCCTCTCCGCCCCCACCCCCTCTCCGGCCTATCACCCTCACCCTCACCTCCTTCCACCTATCGCATTTCCAATGCCCCTCCCCCAAGTCCCTCCCCCCTACCTTTTATCTGAGCCTGCTGGACACACTTTCCTCATTCCTGAAGAAGGGCTCATGCCCGAAACTTCGATTCTCCTGCTCCTTGGATGCTGCCTGACCTGCTGTGCTTTTCCAGCAACATATTTTCAGCTCTGATCTCCAGCATCTGCAGTCCTCACTTTCTCCTATCCCAACAATCCCCCAATATTCCCCCAATAATACCACACCAATCACACAATACCTCCCAATACTATCCCAACAATCCCCGATATTATCCCAATAATACCACACCTGTCATACAATACCACCCAATACTATCACAATAATCCCCCAATAATCCCCCAATATTACCCCAATAATACCACATTAATAACTCAATACCACCCAATACTATCCCAACAAACCCCCAATATTACCCAATAATACCACACCAATCACACAATACCACCCAATACCATCCCAACAATCCTCAATATTACCCCAATAATACCACACTAATAACTCAATACCACCCAATATAATCCCAAAAATCCCCAATATTACCCCAATAATACCACATTAATAACTCAATACCACCCAATACTATCCCAACAACCCCCCAATATTATCCCAATAATACCACACCAATCACACAATACCACCCAATACTATCCCAACAATCCCCGAATATTACCCCAATAATACCACACTAATAACTCAGTACCACCCAATTCCATCCCAACAATCACCCAATAATACCACATTAAGAACACAATACCACCTAATACTATCCCAACAATCCCCCAATTTACTCCAATAACACCCCACTAAAATCGAATTTGTTTTTGTTTTATGGCAAACCAGCTGCTGCTATTTGTTTCGACCATGTGTTACATTTTTACTTTCTTCAGGTCTCTCTATGCTTTGACAGTCCTTGCTAGTTTTCCAACTCTCTTAAAGGTACAATACATACCTTCATAACTCCAGACTGGGCATCCATGAGGCACTGTGGGCCATCAACACCTCCAGAATTGTACTCCAGCATAAACTGTAACCTCATGGCCTGGCATATCTCCCAGTCAAACATTACCATCAAGCCAGGGGATCAACCCTCAAAACATAAGTTATAAATCTAGAGACTTCAAGATGGCGGCACTGATATAGCAGGCAGTGTTCAGGCCCGTGAGTCTCTCTGGTCCAGTCCAGCCACATCCTTCTTTCTTTTTCCTTATCATCTTCTTTCTTTTCGATTTTTCTTTTCTTCATCTTTTCCTTTTCAGCGGCGGAGGAAATCACATAACAGAGGAGGCTAGAGCGGGTGTCTTGGCAATGAGATGGCGGCTGCAGCTATGGCTGCATTGTGGGCCCAGAGCAGGGACTTGTAATGATGTCAGCAAGATGGCGGCTACAGCTATGGCTGTGTGGTAGGCCTGGAGCAGGGACTTGTAATGATGTCAGCAAGATGGCAGCTGCAGCTATAGCTGTGTGGTGGGCCCAGAGCAGGGATTCCTAACGATGTCAGCAAGATGGTGGCTGCAGCTATGGTGGGCCTGGAGCAGGGACTTGTAACAATATCAATGAGGTGGTGGCTGCAGAGCTGGGGACTCCTGGGGCATTGGTTGGACCCAGAATGGGGACTCATTGTAGCGCGGAGGTCAGAACACCTTACAAAAACCCTGGAGAGCTTGAGAAAACCCAGTGTTGTGCTCGACAAAAAGGACTGTAAAGATGAACATTA
This sequence comes from Chiloscyllium plagiosum, assembly GCF_037043375.1. NCBI lineage: Eukaryota > Metazoa > Chordata > Chondrichthyes > Orectolobiformes > Hemiscylliidae > Chiloscyllium > Chiloscyllium plagiosum. The sequence continues at coordinate 53,159,723 of NW_028270186.1, read as the reverse complement.
TTTCTTTTTTTTTCCTTTAACTCTATGTTTTGGTTTATTTTTCTGTCAATTTGAACAGAAGATCAAGCCCTATTGAAGTAATTTCTTTTTATTAATTTTGTAATCCAAAATGACACCAGATTGTGGTGATAAAATAATTTTCACTGTGTTTTCCCAAATACATGTGACAATAAAATCATTCATTCATTGATTAATTCAACCCTGGTTCAATGGAGAGTACAGGAGGGCATGCTAGGAGCTGCACCAGGCATACCTGAAAATGAGGTGGTAACCTGGTGAAGCCACCAAACAGGGCTATGTTTTTGGAGTACTTTGTAGGGTTAAACGAGCATTATTGGGTGTGTTATTGGTGTATTATGGGGTAGTACTGATGTGTGGGCAAAAGTGAGGACTGCAGATGCTGGAAACCAGATTACAGTGGTGCTGGAAAAGCACAACAGGTCAGGCAGCATCCGAGGAGCAGAAAAATCGACGTTTCGGGCAAAGGCCCTTCATCAGGAATAGAGGCAGGAAGCCTCCAGGGTGGAGAGATAAATGGGGTGGGGGGGGGCGGGGATTGGGGAGAAGGTAGCATAGAGTACAATAGGTGAATGGGGTGGGGATGGAGGTGATAGGTCAGAGGAGAGGGTGGAGAGGATAGGTGGGAAGGGAGATTAGCAGGTAGGACAGGTCATGGGGACAGTGCTGAGCTGGAAGGTTGGAACTGAGGTAAGGTGGGGGGAGGGGAAATGAGGAAGCTGTTGAAGTGCATATTGATGCCCCGGGGTTGAAGTGTTCCGAGGCGGAAGATGAGGCGTTCTTCCTCCAGGCGTCTGGTGGTGAGGGAGTGGCGGTGAAGGAGGCCCAGGACCTCCATGTCCTCAGCTGAGTGGGAGGGGGGAGTTGAAATGTTGGGCCACAGGGCGGTGTGTGGTTGATTGGTGCGGGTGTCCCAGAGATGTTCCCTAAAGCGCTCTGCTAGGAGGCATCCAGTCTCCCCAATGTAGAGGAGACCGCATCAGGAGCAACGGATACAATAAATGATATTGGTGGATGTGCAGGTGAAACTTTGATGGATGTGGAAGGCTCCTTTAGGGCCTTGGATAGAGGTGAGGGAGGAGGTGTGGGTGCAGGTTTTGCAATTCCTGCGGTGGCAGGGGAAGGTGCCAGGACGGGAGGGTGGGTTGTAGGGGGGTGTCAACCTGACCAGGTAGTCACAGAGGGAACGGTCTTTGCGGAAGGCGGAAAGGAGTGGGGAGGGAAATATATCCCTGGTGGTGGGGTCCGTTTGGAGGTGGCGGAAATGTCGCCGGATGATTTGGTTTATGCAAAGGTTGGTAGGGTGGAAGGTGAGCACCAGGGGGGTTCTGTCCTTTGTACGGTTGGAGGGGGTGGGGTTTGAGGGCGGAGGTGTGGGATGTAGATGAGATGCGTTGGAGGGCATCTTCAACCACATGAGAAGGGAAATTGCGGTCTCTAAAGAAGGAGGCCATGTTCTGTGATGTGTTCTGTGGTGGAACTGGTCCTTCAGGGTGCAGATATGGCAGAGGCGGAGGAATTGGGAATACGGGATGACATTTTTGCAGGAGGTAGGATGAGAAGAGGTGTAATCCAGATAGCTGTGGGAGTCGGTAGGTTTGTAAAAAATGTCAGTGACAAGTCGGTCATCATTAATGGAGATGGAGAGGCCCAGGAAGGGGAGGGAGGTTTCAGAGATGGTCCAGGTAAATTTAAGGGTGGGGTGGAATGTGTTGGTGAAGTTGATGAACTGCTCAACCTCCTCGCGGGAGCACGAGGTGGCGCCAATGCAGTCATCAATGTAACGGAGAAAGAGATGGGGAGTGGTGTCGGTGTAACTGCGGAGGATGGACTGTTCTACATAGCCAACAAAGAGACAGGCATAGCTGGGGCCCATACAGGTGCCCATGGCTACCCCTTTGGTCTGGAGGAAGTGGGAGGATTCAAAGGAGAAATTGTTAAGGGTGAGGACCAGTTCAGCCAATTGAATGAGTGTCGGTGGAAGGGTATTGTTGGGGATGTCGGGAGAGGAAGAAAAGGAAGGCTTGGAGGCCCTGGTCATGGTGGATGGAGGTGTAGAGGGATTGGATGTCCATGGTGAAGATGAAGCGTTGGGAGCCGGGGAAACAGAAGTCTTGGAGGAGTTGGAGGGCGTGGATGGTGTCTCGAATATATGTGGGGAGTTCCTGGACTAGGGGGGGAATAGGACAGTGTTGAGGTAGGTAGAGATGAGTTCAGTGGGGCAGGAGCATGCTGAGACAATGGGTCGGCCGGGGTGGTCAGGCTTGTGGATCTTGGGAAGGAGGTAGAACCGGGCAGTGCGGGGTTCCCGGACGATGAGGTTGGAAGCTGTGGGTGGGAGATCTCCTGAGGTGATGAGGTTCTGTATGGTCTGGGAGGTGATGGTTTGGTGAGAGAGAGAGAGTGAGTGGGACAGAGAAAGAGAGTGAGGAGGACAGAGAGAGAGAGTGAGGGGGGTGGTAGGAGGAGGTGTCTTCACGTTGGCGTCTGGCTTCAGCGGTGTAGATTTCAGTGCGCCAAACTACCACTGGACCCCCATTCTCTGCTGGTTTGATGGTGAGGTTTGGATTGGAGCAGAGGGAGTGGAGGGCTGCGCGTTGTGAGGTTGAGAGGTTGGAGTAGGGGAGGGAGTAGACAGGTTGAGGCGGTTAATGTCTGGGCGGCGGTTGGAAATGAAGAGGTCAAGGGCGGGTAATAATCCAGTGCGGGGTGTCCAGGTGGATGCAGTGTGTTGGAGGTGGGCGAAGGGGTCCTCGGAAGGTGGGCAGGAGTCCTGATTGTAAAAGTAAGCTCGGAGGTGGAGGTGGCGGAAGAAGTGTTCGACATCACGATGCGTATTAAATTCATTGATGCGTGGACAGAGGGGGATAAAGGTGAGGCCTTTTCTGAGGACTGATCGTTCGTCCTCAGTGAGGGGGAGGTCTGGAGGGATGGTGAAAACTCAGCAGGGCTGGGAGCTAGGACCTGGGACCTGGTGTGGGTGTGGAGCTGGGAGTGGATGTGGTGGGGGGGGGGGAATGGGGGTGGAATCATGAGCAGAGGAGGTTTTCCACTCAGGGTTCTGGGGGCGGGGATGGTGACAGTGGGATCTGTGGGGGGGCATGTCAGCAGAATGCAGGTGAATGGCGTTGGTGGGAGTTACTGGCATGTTACTGGTGTGTTACCGGTATGTTTCTGGTGTTACTAGTATGTTATTGGTGTGTTACCATAGTTACTGGTGTCTTACCAGTATGTTACTAGTTTGTTACTGGTGAAACTGCTGGATTACCGGTGTTACAGGTTTGTGACCAGTATCTCCCTGCTATTACTGGTGTGTTATCGGTATGTTACAGTTACGATCCTGATGTTTTACCAGTATCCTATTGGTGTTACTGGTGCGTTACCGGTTTGTTCCGTGTCTTACCGGTGTTACTGGTGTGTTACTGGTATGCTATTGGTGTTACTGGTTTGTTCCTGGTGTTACTAGTATGTTACTGGTGTGTTACTGGTGTTACTGGTGTGTTACCGGTTGTTCCTGGTGTTACTAGTATGTTACTGGTGTGTTGCCGGTGTGTACCTGGTGTTACTAGTGTGTTACCGGTGTGTTACCGGTTTGTTCCTGGTGTGATACTGGTTTGTTACTGGTGTGATACTGGTGTTACTAGTATGTTACTGGTGTTTTGCCGGTTTGTTACTGGTGTAATACTGGTGTATTCCTGGTGTTGCCGGTGTGATACTGTTGTGTTACCAGTATGCTATTGGTGTTACTGGTGTGTTACCGGTTTGTTCCTGGTGTTGTCGGTGTGTTACCGGTGTGTTACTGGTGTGATACTGGTGTGTTACCAGTATGCTATTGGTGTTACTGGTGTGTTACCGGTTTGTTCCTGGTGTTGTCGGTGTGTTACCGGTGTGTTACTGGTGTGATACTGCTGTGTGGAGAAAGCGAGGACTGCAGATGCTGGAGATCAGAGCTGAAAATGTGTTGCTGGAAAAGCACAGCAGGTCAGGCACCTATCACATTTCCGACGCCCCTCCCCCAAGTCCCTCCTCCCTAACTTTTATCTTAGCTTGCTGGACAAACTTTCCTCATTCCTGAAGAAGGGCTTATGCCCGAAACGTCGATTCTCCTGTTCCCTGGATGCTGCCTGACCTGCTGCGCTTTTCCAGCAACACATTTTCAGCTCTGATACTGCTGGGTTACCGGTTTGTTCCTGGTGTTGTCGGTGTGTTACCGGTGTGTTCCTGGTGTTACCGGTGTGTTACTGGTGTGATACTGGTGTGTTACCGGTATACTATTGGTGTTAGTGGTGTGTTACCGGTTTGTTCCTGGTGTTACCTGTGAACTACCGGTTTGTTCCTGGTGTTACCGGTGTGTTACTGGTGTGATACTGCTGTGTTACCGGTATGCTATTGGGGTTACTGGTAAGTTACCGGTTTGTTCCTGGTGTTACTGTTGTGTTACTGGTTTGTTCCTGGTGTTACTGGTGTGATACTGCTGTGTTACTGGTGTGTTACTGGTTTGTTCCTGGTGTTACTGGTGTGTTACCGGTTTGTTCCTGGTGTTACTGGTGTGATACTGCTGTGTTACCGGTATGCTATTGGTGTTACTAGTGTGTTACCAGTGTGTTCCTGGTGTTACCGGTGTGTTACTGGTGTGATACCGCTGTGTTACCGGTATGCTATTGGTGTTACTGGTGTGTTACTGGTTTGTTCCTGGTGTTACTGGTGTGTTACCGGTTTGTTCCTGGTGTTACCGGTGTGTTACTGGTGTGATACTGGTGTGTTACCGGTATACTATTGGTGTTAGTGGTGTGTTACCGGTTTGTTCCTGGTGTTACCGGTGTGTTACCGGTTTGTTCCTGGTGTTGTCGGTGTGTTACCGGTGTGTTCCTGGTGTTACCGGTGTGTTACTGGTGTGATACTGGTGTGTTACCGGTATACTATTGGTGTTAGTGGTGTGTTACCGGTTTGTTCCTGGTGTTACCGGTGTGTTACCGGTTTGTTCCTGGTGTTGTCGGTGTGTTACCGGTGTGTTCCTGGTGTTACCGGTGTGTTACTGGTGTGTTACCGGTATACTATTGGTGTTAGTGGTGTGTTACCGGTTTGTTCCTGGTGTTACCGGTGTGTTACCGGTGTGTTCCTGGTGTTACCGGTGTGTTACTGGTGTGATACTGCTGTGTTACCGGTATACTATTGGGGTTACTGGTAAGTTACCGGTTTGTTCCTGGTGTTACTGTTGTGTTACCGGTTTGTTCCTGGTGTTACTGGTGTGATACTGCTGTGTTACTGGTGTGTTACTGGTTTGTTCCTGGTGTTACTGGTGTGTTACCGGTTTGTTCCTGGTGTTACTGGTGTGATACCGCTGTGTTACCGGTATGCTATTGGTGTTACTGGTGTGTTACTGGTTTGTTCCTGGTGTTACTGGTGTGTTACCGGTTTGTTCCTGGTGTTACTGGTGTGTAACTGGTATGCTATTGGTGTTACTGGTGTGTTACCGGTTTGTTCCTGGTGTTACCGGTGTGTTACTGGTGTGATACTGCTGTGTTACCGGTGTGATACTGGTGTTACTGATGTGTTACTGGTGTTTTACCGGTGTGTTACTGGCGTGATACTGGTGTGTTACCGGTATGCTATTGGTGTTACTGGTGTGTTACTGGTTTGTTCCTGGTGTTACTGGTGTGATACTGCTGTGTTACCAGTGTGTTACTGGTGTGATACTGCTGTGTTACCGGTATGCTATTGATGTTCCTGGTGTGTTACCGGTTTGTTCCTGGTGTTACCGGTGTGTTACCGGTATGCTATTGGTGTTACTGGTGTGTTACTGGTTTGTTCCTGGTGTTACTGATGTGATACTGCTGTGTTACCAGTGTGTTACTGGTGTGATACTGCTGTGTTACCGGTATGCTATTGATGTTCCTGGTGTGTTACCGGTTTGTTCCTGGTGTTACCGGTGTGTTACTGGTGTGATACTGCTGTGTTACCGGTATGCTATTGGTGTTACTGGTGTGTTACCGGTTTGTTCCTGGTGTTACAAGTGTGTTACCGGTGTGATACTGCTGTGTTACCGCTGTGATACTGGTGTTACTGCTGTGTTACTGGTGTGTTACCGGTGTGTTACTGGCGTGATACTGGTGTGTTACCGGTATGCTATTGGTGTTACTGGTTTGTTCCTGGTGTTACTGGTGTGTTACCGGTTTGTACCTGGTGTTACTGGTGTGTAACCGGTATGCTATTGGTGTTACTGGTGTGTTACCGGTTTGTTCCTGGTGTTACCGGTGTGTTACTGGTGTGTTACTGCTGTGTAACCGGTGTGATACTGGTGTTACTGAGGTGTTACCGGTGTGTTACTGGCGTGATACTGGTGTGTTACCGGTATGCTATTGGTGTTACTGGTGTGTTACTGGTTTGTTCCTGGTGTTACTGGTGTGTTACCGGTTTGTTTCTGGTGTTACTGGTGTGTAACCGGTATGCTATTGGTGTTACTGGTGTGTTACCGGTTTGTTCCTGGTGTTACCGGTGTGTTACTGGTGTGATACTGCTGTGTTACCGGTATGCTATTGGTGTTACTGGTGTGTTACCGGTTTGTTCCTGGTGTTACCGGTGTGTTACTGGTGTGATACTGCTGTGTTACCGGTATGCTATTGGTGTTACTGGTGTGTTACTGGTTTGTTTCTGTTGTTACTGGTGTGATACTGCTGTGTTACTGGTGTGTTACTGGTTTGTCCCTTGTGTTACTGGTGTGATACTGCTGTGTTACTGGTGTGTTACTGGTTTGTTCCTGGTGTTACTGGTGTGATACTGCTGTGTTACTGGTGTGTTACCGGTGTGTTACTGGTGTGATACTGCTGTGTTACCGGTATACTATTGGTGTTACTGGTGTGTTACCGGTTTGTTCCTGGTGTTACCGGTGTGTTACTGGTGTGATACTGCTGTGTTACCGGTATGCTATTGGTGTTACTGGTGTGTTACTGGTTTGTTCCTGGTGTTACTGCTGTGATACTGCTGTGTTACTGGTTTGTTCCTGGTGTTACTGGTGTGATACTGCTGTGTTACTGGTGTGTTACTGGTTTGTTCCTGGTGTTACTGGTGTGATACTGCTGTGTTACTGGTGTGATACTGCTGTGTTACTGGTTTGTTACTGGTGTGACACTGGTGTGCTATTGGTGTTACTGGAGTTTCACGCGTTTGCGGCTCCGCCCCCTGACGTCAGAGCCTCGGAATCCCCTGACGTCATGGTCGTGTGACGTCATGGTGTTCCCAGCCTGCCCCGCGGCGGAATGGCGGCGGAAAGTCGGAGAAAACAGAAAAAGGTGAGAGAGAGAGAGTGGGACAGACAGAGAGAGAGAGAGAGAGAGACACAGAGAGAGAGTGAGTGAGTGAGTGAGTGAGAGAGACAGAGAGAGAGAGAGTGAGTGAGTGAGTGGGACAGAGAGAGAGAGAGAGAGAGAGTGAGTGAGTGAGTGAGAGAGACAGAGAGAGAGTGAGAGAGTGGGAGGGACAGAGAGAGAGACAGAGAGAGAGAGAGTGAGTGAGTGGGACAGAGAGAGAGAGAGAGAGAGAGTGGGACAGAGAGAGAGAGAGAGAGAGAGTGAGTGAGTGAGACAGAGAGAGAGAGAGAGAGTGAGTGAGTGAGACAGAGAGAGAGAGAGAGAGTGAGTGAGTGAGTGGGACAGAGAGAGAGAGAGTGAGTGAGTGAGTGGGACAGAGAGAGAGAGAGAGTGAGTGAGTGGGACAGAGAGAGAGAGAGAGAGTGAGTGAGACAGAGAGAGAGAGAGAGAGTGAGTGAGTGAGTGGGACAGAGAGAGAGAGAGAGAGAGTGAGTGAGTGGGACAGAGAGAGAGAGAGAGAGAGTGAGTGAGTGGGACAGAGAGAGAGAGAGAGAGAGTGAGTGAGTGGGACAGAGAGAGAGAGAGAGAGAGAGCGAGTGGGACAGAGAGAGAGAGAGAGAGTGAGTGAGTGAGACAGAGAGAGAGTGAGTGAGTGAGACAGAGAGAGAGAGTGAGTGAGTGGGAGGGACAGAGAGAGAGAGAGTGAGGAGTGAGTGGGAGGGACAGACAGAGAGAGAGAGAGAGAGTGAGTGAGTGGGACAGAGAGAGAGAGAGAGAGAGAGTGAGTGAGTGGGACAGAGAGAGAGAGAGAGAGAGAGTGAGTGAGTGGGACAGAGAGAGAGAGAGAGAGTGATGAGTGGGACAGAGAGAGAGAGAGAGTGAGTGAGTGGGACAGAGAGAGAGAGAGAGAGAGAGAGTGAGTGAGTGGGACAGAGAGAGAGAGAGAGAGTGAGAGTGAGTGAGTGGGACAGAGAGAGAGAGAGAGAGTGAGTGAGTGGGACAGAGAGAGAGAGAGAGAGAGAGAGAGAGTGAGTGAGTGGGACAGAGAGAGAGAGAGAGAGAGAGAGTGAGTGAGTGGGACAGAGAGAGAGAGAGAGAGAGAGTGAGTGAGTGGGACAGAGAGAGAGAGAGAGTGAGTGAGTGGGACAGAGAGAGAGAGAGAGAGAGAGTGAGTGAGTGGGACAGAGAGAGAGAGAGAGAGAGAGTGAGTGAGTGGGACAGAGAGAGAGAGAGAGAGAGAGTGAGTGAGTGGGACAGAGAGAGAGAGAGAGAGAGAGTGAGTGAGTGGGACAGAGAGAGAGAGAGAGAGAGAGTGAGTGAGTGGGACAGAGAGAGAGAGAGAGTGAGTGAGTGGGACAGAGAGAGAGAGAGAGTGAGTGAGTGGGACAGAGGGAGAGAGAGAGAGATGAGAGAGAGTGAGTGAGTGGGACAGAGAGAGAGAGAGAGAGAGAGAGTGAGTGAGTGGGACAGAGAGAGAGAGAGAGAGAGAGAGAGTGAGGTGAGTGGGACAGAGAGAGAGAGAGAGAGAGTGAGTGAGTGGGACAGAGAGAGAGAGAGAGAGTGAGTGAGTGGGACAGAGAGAGAGAGAGAGAGTGAGTGAGTGGGACAGAGAGAGAGAGAGAGAGTGAGTGAGTGGGACAGAGAGAGAGAGAGAGTGAGTGAGTGAGACAGAGAGAGAGAGAGAGTGAGTGAGTGGGAGGGACAGAGAGAGAGAGAGAGAGTGAGTGAGTGAGTGGGAGGGACAGAGAGAGAGAGAGAGAGTGAGTGGGTGGGACAGAGAGAGAGAGAGAGGAGAGTGAGTGAGTGGGACAGAGAGAGAGAGAGAGAGAGTGAGTGAGTGGGACAGAGAGAGAGAGTGAGTGAGTGAGTGGGACAGAGAGAGAGAGAGAGTGAGTGAGTGGGACAGAGAGAGAGAGAGAGTGAGTGAGTGGGACAGAGAGAGAGAGAGAGAGTGAGTGAGTGGGACAGAGAGAGAGAGAGAGAGTGAGTGAGTGGGACAGAGAGAGAGAGAGAGAGAGAGAGTGAGTGGGACAGAGAGAGAGAGAGAGAGAGAGTGAGTGAGTGGGACAGAGAGAGAGAGAGAGTGAGTGAGTGAGTGGGACAGAGAGAGAGAGAGAGTGAGTGAGTGGGACAGAGAGAGAGAGAGAGTGAGTGAGTGGGACAGAGAGAGAGAGAGAGAGAGTGAGTGAGTGGGACAGAGAGAGAGAGAGAGAGTGAGTGAGTGGGACAGAGAGAGAGAGAGAGAGAGAGAGAGAGTGGGGGGGAGGGGGGTGATGTGAGTGACAGAGAAGAGAGGAGAGAGAGAGTAGGGGTGGTGGGGGGGGGGGGGGGGGGGGGGGGGAGAGTGATGGAGTGGACAGAGAGAGAGAGGGTGAGTGGGACAGAGAGAGAGAGAGAGAGAGAGTGAGTGAGTGGGACAGAGAGAGAGAGAGAGAGAGAGTGAGTGAGTGGGACGAGAGAGAGAGAGAGAGAGAGTGACTGAGTGGGACAGAGAGAGAGAGAGTGACTGAGTGGGACAGAGAGAGAGAGAGAGAGTGAGTGAGTGGGACAGAGAGAGAGAGAGATGAGAGAGAGAGAGAGTGAGTGAGTGAGTGGGACAGAGAGAGAGAGAGAGAGAGAGTGAGTGAGTGAGTGGGACAGAGAGAGAGAGAGAGTGAGTGAGTGGGACAGAGAGAGAGAGAGAGTGAGTGAGTGGGACAGAGAGAGAGAGAGAGTGAGTGAGTGGGACAGAGAGAGAGAGAGAGAGAGAGTGAGTGAGTGGGACAGAGAGAGAGAGAGAGAGTGAGTGAGTGGACAGAGAGAGAGAGAGAGAGAGAGAGTGAGTGGGACAGAGAGAGAGGAGAGAGAGAGAGTGAGTGAGTGGGACAGAGAGAGAGAGAGAGAGTGAGTGAGTGAGTGGGACAGAGAGAGAGAGAGAGTGAGTGAGTGGGACAGAGAGAGAGAGAGAGTGAGTGAGTGGGACAGAGAGAGAGAGAGAGTGAGTGAGTGGGACAGAGAGAGAGAGAGAGAGAGTGAGTGAGTGGGACAGAGAGAGAGAGAGAGAGAGAGTGAGTGAGTGGGACAGAGAGAGAGAGAGAGAGTGAGTGAGTGGGACAGAGAGAGAGAGAGAGAGAGAGAGTGACTGAGTGGGACAGAGAGAGAGAGAGTGACTGAGTGGGACAGAGAGAGAGAGAGAGAGAGTGAGTGAGTGAGTGGGACAGAGAGAGAGAGAGAGAGAGAGAGAGAGAGAGAGTGAGTGAGTGGGACAGAGAGAGAGAGAGAGAGAGGTGAGTGAGTGGGACAGAGAGAGAGAGAGAGAGTGAGTGAGTGGGACAGAGAGAGAGAGTGAGTGAGTGAGTGGGACAGAGAGAGAGAGAGAGTGAGTGAGTGAGTGGGACAGAGAGAGAGAGAGAGAGTGAGTGAGTGAGTGGGACAGAGAGAGAGAGAGAGAGAGAGAGAGTGAGTGAGTGGGACAGAGAGAGAGAGAGAGAGAGTGAGTGAGTGAGTGGGACAGAGAGAGAGAGAGAGAGAGAGAGAGTGAGTGAGTGGGACAGAGAGAGAGAGAGAGAGTGAGTGAGTGAGTGGGACAGAGAGAGAGAGAGAGTGAGTGAGTGGGACAGAGAGAGAGAGAGAGAGAGAGAGAGAGTGAGTGAGTGGGACAGAGAGAGAGAGAGAGAGTGAGTGAGTGGGACAGAGAGAGAGAGAGAGAGTGAGTGAGTGGGACAGAGAGAGAGAGAGAGAGTGAGTGAGTGGGACAGAGAGAGAGAGAGAGAGTGAGGTGAGTGGGACAGAGAGAGAGAGAGAGAGTGAGTGAGTGGGACAGAGAGAGAGAGAGAGAGTGAGTGAGTGGGACAGAGAGAGAGAGAGAGTGAGTGAGTGAGTGGGACAGAGAGAGAGAGAGAGTGAGTGAGTGAGTCAGAGAGAGAGAGAGAGAGAGTGAGTGAGTGAGTGGGACAGAGAGAGAGAGAGAGAGAGAGTGAGTGAGTGGGACAGAGAGAGAGAGAGAGAGAGAGTGAGTGAGTGGGACAGAGAGAGAGAGAGTGAGTGAGTGGGACAGAGAGAGAGAGAGAGAGTGAGTGGGACAGAGAGAGAGAGAGAGTGAGTGAGTGGACAGAGAGAGAGAGAGAGAGTGAGTGAGTGAGTGGGACAGAGAGAGAGAGAGTGAGTGAGTGAGTGGGACAGAGAGAGAGAGAGTGAGTGAGTGAGTGGGAGAGTGGGACAGAGAGAGAGAGAGAGAGAGTGAGTGAGTGGGACAGAGAGAGAGAGAGAGAGTGAGTGAGTGGGACAGAGAGAGAGAGAGATGAGTGAGTGGGACAGAGAGAGAGAGAGAGTGAGTGAGTGAGTGGGACAGAGAGAGAGAGAGTGGAGTGAGTGAGTGGGAGAGTGGGGACAGTGGGACAGAGAGAGAGAGAGAGAGAGTGGGAGAGTGGGACAGAGAGAGACAGAGAGAGAGAGAGTGAGTGAGTGAGTGGGACAGAGACAGAGAGAGAGAGAGTGGGACAGAGAGAGAGAGTGAGTGAGTGAGTGGGACAGAGAGAGAGAGAGTGGGACAGAGAGAGTGAGTGAGTGAGTGGGACAGAGAGAGAGAGAGTGGGACAGAGAGAGAGAGAAAGAGAGAGAGTGAGTGAGTGAGTGGGACAGAGAGAGAGTGAGTGAGTGGGAGAGTGGGACAGAGAGAGAGAGAGTGGGACAGAGAGAGAGAGAGAGTGAGTGAGTGGGACAGAGGAGACAGAGAGAGAGAGAGTGGGACAGAGAGAGAGAGAGAGAGAGTGAGTGAGTGAGGGACAGAGAGAGAGTGAGAGTGGGGACAGAGAGAGAGAGAGAGAGCGAGTGGGACAGAGAGAGAGAGAAAGAGAGTGAGTGAGTGGGACAGAGAGAGAGAGTGAGTGAGTGGGACAGAGAGAGAGTGGGACAGAGAGAGAGAGAGAGAAAGAGAGAGAGTGAGAGAGTGAGTGGGACAGAGAGAGAGAGAGAGTGAGTGAGTGAGTGGGAGAGTGGGACAGAGAGAGAGAGAGTGGGACAGAGAGAGAGAGAGTGAGTGAGTGGGACAGAGAGAGACAGAGAGAGAGAGAGTGGGACAGAGAGAGAGAGAGAGTGAGTGAGTGGGACAGAGAGAGAGAGTGAGTGAGTGGAAGAGAGAGAGAGAGAGCGAGTGGGACAGAGAGAGAGAGAGAGAGCGAGTGGACAGAGAGAGAGAGAGAGCGAGTGGGACAGAGAGAGAGAGGAGTGGGACAGAGAGAGAGAGGCGAGTGGGACAGAGAGAGAGGCGAGTGGGACAGAGAGAGAGAGAGGAGTGGACAGAGAGAGAGAGCGCGAGTGGGACAGAGAGAGAGAGAGCGAGTGGGACAGAGAGAGAGAGAGAGAGAGGGACAGAGAGAGAGAGCGAGTGGACAGAGAGAGAGAGAGCGAGTGGGACAGAGAGAGAGAGAGTGGGCAGAGAGAGAGAGAGTGGGACAGAGAGAGAGAGAGTGGGACAGAGAGAGGAGAGAGTGGGGACAGAGAGAGAGAGAGTGGGACAGAGAGAGAGAGAGTGGGACAGAGAGAGAGAGAGTGGGACAGAGAGAGAGAGAGTGGGACAGAGAGAGTGGAAGAGAGAGAGGGACAGAGAGAGAGAGAGTGGGACAGAGAGAGAGAGAGAGTGGGACAGAGAGAGAGAGAGAGTGGGACAGAGAGAGAGAGAGAGTGGGACAGAGAGAGAGAGAGAGAGTGGGACAGAGAGAGAGAGAGAGAGTGGGACAGAGAGAGAGAGAGAGAGTGGGACAGAGAGAGAGAGAGAGAGAGTGGGACAGAGAGAGAGAGAGAGTGGGACAGAGAGAGAGAGAGAGTGGGACAGAGAGAGAGAGAGAGTGGGACAGAGAGAGAGAGAGAGTGGGACAGAGAGAGAGAGAGAGAGAGTGGGACAGAGAGAGAGAGAGAGTGGGACAGAGAGAGAGAGAGAGGGGGACAGAGAGAGAGAGAGAGAGAGACAGAGGAGAGAGAGTGGACAGAGAGAGAGAGAGAGTGGGACAGAGAGAGAGAGAGAGTGGGACAGAGAGAGAGAGAGAGTGGGACAGAGAGAGAGAGAGAGTGGGACAGAGAGAGAGAGAGAGTGGGACAGAGAGAGAGAGAGAGTGGGACAGAGAGCGAGAGTGGGACAAGAGAGAGAGAGAGAGAGAGCGAGTGGGACAGAGAGAGAGAGAGAGAGAGAGAGAGCGAGCGAGCGAGTGGGACAGAGAGAGAGAGAGAGAGGAGCGCGAGTGGGACAGAGAGAGAGGAGAGAGAGCGAGTGGGACAGAGAGAGAGAGAGAGCGAGTGGGACAGAGAGAGAGCGAGTGGGACAGAGAGAGAGAGAGCGAGTGGACAGAGAGTGAGCGAGCGAGTGGGACAGAGAGAGAGAGAGAGAGAGAGAGCGAGTGGGACAGAGAGAGAGAGAGAGAGCGAGTGGGACAGAGAGAGAGAGAGAGCGAGTGGGACAGAGAGAGAGAGCGAGTGGGACAGAGAGAGAGAGCGAGTGGGACAGAGAGAGAGAGAGAGAAGCGAGTGGGACAGAGAGAGAGAGAGAGAGCGAGTGGGACAGAGAGAGAGAGAGAGCGAGTGGACAGAGAGAGAGAGAGAGTGGGACAGAGAGAGAGAGAGAGTGGGACAGAGAGAGAGAGAGAGCGAGAGTGGGACAGAGAGAGAGAGAGAGAGAGCGAGTGGGACAGAGAGAGAGAGAGAGAGAGAGAGCGAGCGAGCGAGTGGGACAGAGAGAGAGAGAGAGAGAGAGCGCGAGTGGGACAGAGAGAGAGAGAGAGAGCGAGTGGGACAGAGAGAGAGAGAGAGCGAGTGGGACAGAGAGAGAGCGAGTGGGACAGAGAGAGAGGAGCGAGAGGGACAGAGAGAGAGCGAGCGAGTGGGACAGAGAGAGAGAGAGAGAGAGAGAGCGAGTGGGACAGAGAGAGAGAGAGAGGCGAGTGGGACAGAGAGAGAGAGAGAGCGAGGGGACAGAGGAGAGAGAGCGAGTGGGACAGAGAGAGAGAGAGCGAGTGGGACAGAGAGAGAGAGAGAGCGAGTGGGACGAGAGAGAGAGAGAGAGCGAGTGGACAGAGAGAGAGAGAGAGCGAGGGGACAGAGAGAGAGAGAGAGAGCGGGGACAGAGAGAGAGAGAGAGAGCGAGGGGACAGAGAGAGAGAGAGAGCGAGGGGACAGAGAGAGAGAGAGCGAGGGGACAGAGAGAGAGAGAGAGCGAGGTGGGACAGAGAGAGAGAGAGAGCGAGTGGGACAGAGAGAGAGAGAGAGCGAGTGGACAGAGAGAGAGAGAGCGGGACAGAGAGAGAGAGAGCGGGACAGAGAGAGAGGGACAGAGAGAGAGAGAGAGGGACAGAGAGAGAGAGAGCGGGACAGAGAGAGAGAGAGGGGACAGAGAGAGAGAGACAGAGAGAGGGACGACAGAGAGAGAGAGAGCGGGACAGAGAGAGAGAGAGCGGGACAGGGAGAGAGAGAGCGGACAGAGAGAGAGAGAGCGGACAGAGAGAGAGAGAGCGGGACAGAGAGAGAGAGAGCGGACAGAGAGAGAGCGGGACAGAGAGAGAGAGCGGACAGAGAGAGAGAGAGCGGACAGAGAGAGAGAGAGCGGGACAGAGAGAGAGAGGAGCGGACAGAGAGAGAGAGAGCGGGACAGAGAGAGAGAGCGGGACAGAGAGAGAGAGAGCGGGACAGAGAGAGAGAGAGCGGGACAGAGAGAGAGAGAGCGGACAGAGAGAGAGAGAGCGGGCAGAGAGAGAGAGAGCGAGCGGGACAGAGAGAGAGAGAGCGAGCGGGACAGAGAGAGAGAGAGCGAGCGGACAGAGAGAGAGAGAGCGAGCGGGACAAGAGAGGAGAGAGCGAGAGGGACGTAAGAGAGAGCGAGCGGGACAGAGAGAGAGAGAGAGCGAGCGGGACAGAGAGAGAGAGAGCGAGCGGGACAGAGAGAGGAGAGCGAGCGGGACAGAGGAGAGAGAGGGACAGAGAGAGGGAGAGCGGGACAAGAGAGAGAGAGAGCGA